>NW_008674134.1:44455-45257 GCF_000695815.1 Acanthisitta chloris
CTCCCATTATATTTTTCAATGTATCCCTATACATATATACCTTGAACATACACTTTAATATGTATAAAATTCTTTAGAGTTAAGCTCCCTGTATTTAAGCAAACATAATATAAAGTGCATCTTATGTTTTATTCTCCCACTTGAAAAATAATACAAGATAAGTAAGTGTAATGCAAGGGATTAGCAAACTGGATCCCTGAATTGTGCCAGGGGTAGATCACATCTGTCATTGATAGTAGCAGTCTGGCTTTTATAATGCCTTTCACAAAGAAGAAATGTAAATGCTCACCAGTTTTAAACTGATAAAGGCAACTGTTCCCAGTATGTTGGACTTGCTCTGTTCACAGTTGATGTATGAGAAAGCAAAGGCACTAGCAGTGCAAAACAACATCATACAGTCAGAGCATTCTTTACCCAACTGGGATATTGTACACAGCACTGTCCAAGGAGTAAGAACAAATCATTCTTTTGCCTCTCAGCAATTTTTCTGCAACAGCAGGGTTAGATTTAATAAGTCAGGTTTTGCTTACAGTGCACTCAAAAAGGCATGAACAGCTAATACAGTGATGCAAAATAAATGCCAAACTTCATCATCATGAGCTGATGTTAGCCCCTCTATTAGCAGCAACATTTTTGTAATAACTGTGTTAGCTCTCCATACAAGAGATGGATCCACCCAAGGGAAAGAATGATGAAGATACCTCATTCTGAAGGCATTTATGTGAATGATCAATTTTGGAAAATGTGTGCACTACAGATCCCTGTCCTGTGTCTGTGAGTAAGAACAAAACCTCAGAGCAGT
>NW_008674134.1:45269-106098 GCF_000695815.1 Acanthisitta chloris
TCTACGGACCTTTATTACAGGTACAAACTGGTACTGACATTCTCCAGTGACTCTCAGGACATTGTGCCAGACAATATGACAGGGGATTCTTTTCCACTCTTGCATGCTCTCACCCTTCTAATGAAATTATGGCTGCTACAGCTTCCCCCAGTCAAACACACAGAAGGCTCTTTCTAATTTACTAACCTTATCACAGTAAGACTTTGGACCTTTATTACAGGTACAAACTGGTACTGACATTCTCCAGTGACTCTCAGGACATTGTGCCAGACAATATGACAGGGGATTCTTTTCCACTCTTGCATGCTCTCACCCTTCTAATGAAATTATGGCTGCTACAGCTTCCCCCAGTCAAACACACAGAAGGCTCTTTCTAATTTACTAACCTTATCACAGTAAGACTTTGTGCCAAGCAGTAAGTTTTAGCCCATCTCCAGCATAGCAGATCTCCCACATCTTCAGTAATTACTTCAGCTGTTAACCCCCAACAGTTCAGATGAGGTATTCCCACTGCTCCCTTGGCTGTGTACCAAAATAGCCAAGGCTATCATGTTTGGGTAGGTGCCAATATGTTTGATCTGTCTAACTGAACAGACCAAATATCTTCAAGGAGACAGGTCTTAGGCACAAGTGGGCAAAAATGATATGAATAAAGGAGGTTTAAGCATATGCACAGATTGTAGATAGCTGGGAAATCATAGTGCAGTCTTACATTGTGTGACCTACAGGGATCCAGCCCAGACAGGCAGAGACTGCAACTGAGCACAGACTTTTCAGGCTCACAGTTCTGGTGAGTATCTGATCCGTAGTGGAGATCACTTTAACCAACCCCCTCTCCATGCCCCGTTTTTATGAATATCTGCCCATGATACTAAAAGCATTCATATGTATTTTCCATACCATTTCCTACCACAGTGGGGACCTTATCTAAATCAGAAGATTAATAAAAAGAAAAGTTCAAAAGCAGGGGAAACTCAAGACAATGTGAATTACCACTCTGAAATCTTCTCTAATTCAAATGATGATCAGAGCATCTTCAGCCATCACATCAGCATAATCCTAGCCTTGCAAAGACTGGGATCAACCACTTGAAAAGTAACACAGGATTTAGCACTTACCTTAAGTCATCAGGGATACAATACTATCCCCACAAAATAATGAACTGAGCCTCCTGTCACATTTGTATGCAGGTGGCCAGCATTACTGTGCCAAAAGATCTGAACAGCATTTGAAACTGTCCTCTCAGCAGGCTGCCAGAAATATTTTGCTTCTCTTTAAGAAAGCTGACTAGTATAGTTTATACTAGGTAAGTCAAACCAGCCCATTCAAGGACACTTCTTCTGTGGACCAGATGCCAGAGAGGAGTATATGCTCTGGAACTGGAGCTGTGTCAACTTGAATACTAGCCAAAAAAAAAAAAAAAAAAAAAAGAAAAGAAATGCCAAGCCTCCACCCACCCCTTTACACCTTCTTCTTTTTTCAAGTGTTGACTTAGTACTTTAAATCTTTTGATCAGTGATCCAAAACCTACACTAAAACCCAAGTGCTACGAAGAACACTAAAGGGACAGAGGCCTTGGAAGTATTAGATGAATGCCTTTCCATGCAGAAAAACATTTTTCCTTAGAGATTAGGAATGTGCACAGCATATCTGTCTATGTGCTAAGTCTCAAAGAACAGCATCAGCAGCCCAGCTCAAAAAATGTAAAATGAGAACAAGATCATTCAGTTCTACAGAAGAAGATTAAATGGTGTTGGGGAGATACAATGCCTTTCATAAGTAAAAGAAGAGATTAATTGCCATCTTCAGCTTTCCAAGCTCTCTAGCTTCTAAGAACAAGCACTAAGAAGACAAGCATTTTGCTGCTTAATTGCTGGGTAACTTAAAAAGCAAAGTAATTGGAACTGGTTTTTTTCCTATTCAGCAACAAGAAAAATAGATGTTCCTGTAAGGCAACATTAATATCTTGATATAGATGGCAAAACAAAAGTCATACTTGCTTCCAGAAATTAGGAAACTTGAAAAATATTACACTGAGCATAGGAGAGAGACTGTCATGCACTGAAGCTTCTTTGAGAAAGTTTTGACTACAAGAACAAACACTTTTTTGTGTGATCTTTCAGTAGCCTAATTTTCACAGCTTGGCACTGAGGAAGTTCCAGTCTCCAATCACATTCAATACAGAAGTGGAATTTTCCTTGAAGAAAGGTGGGGCACTGTCCTCTGGGTACTGAGGGACACAGTGCCTTTTCACAACAAAGTTCATTACTGGGAGTGCCAATGTGTCAAAGTGCCCAGTATTGTCTTAAACATATGAATTGGGGAATACTAAGACTAAATTATCGAGGAGCAATGTTATATTTGCATTAGGAACTGAACGATTATTACTGAGTTGGTAAACATGTTGGCAACATCAGTCTGCAAAGTCAGTTTACAGCCTAAAGATGATTAATAATTTCATCCTTCATAATAAAAGCAAACCTGAACTTTCATTCTCCGACAACAATATTAAAAGTTTCAGATTTTACTGCCTTTCATGAATTTGACATTGTCACTCTAAAAGTGATGTATTAATTTTGTTTAGAAAAAGAAACTGATTTATATGATAGAAAACAAATTGTGGTGAGTTTTTTTGAGGGGAGTTGGGTTTTGTTTGTTTGTTTGGGGGAATTTGTTTGTTTGTTAAAAAACCCAACCAGTTTTAACAGGGACATCTTTCACTAGACCAGGTTGCTCCAACCTGGCATCAAACATTTTCAGGGATGGAGTGGCAGGATGGGAAGGCAGGAGCAAGCAGAAAAGGGAGTGAATGAAAGGATCCATGTCAAAACCCCTGACTTCTGCCCTTCCCAGGCCACTGTCCTTATGTGATGCTGTATGCACAAGCATTTAACCTTTTAACATTGTGTAATGGAATTTACTCTCATTAACGGGTAACAAAACTTCTCTCTTTTCATATATTTTGCTCAATGCCCAGTCATGGCTGACAGATTGGTTTATGACTTGTTTGAGGTTTTCTTTTAGCATGAAAAAATAGAACATGACACAATAGATGATAGGAGAAGCAATCACTTAATATTCTATATTTAAGTTCCACATTGCATTGCTTATACCCTTCACTTTGGTACTCCACTTAACCCACCACTAAGGATTTTCATCATTGTTTCTCATTTATTTTGCAGAGGATAAAGAAGTATTGAAGCTTCCAGAAAGCTCATGATTTTGAGCATCTCTACAACTTTACCTCTTTAAGTAACTTTGCCCCTTGATGTCTGCTCTTTAAAGTCATAAAGACCATACAGCCTATTAGAATATGAAGTAGGGATTAAACTGAATAGAGTAACTGGCAGCTAAAACATTCCAGGAATTAAATATGATGAAAATGGTTTTTTCTGTATTCATTTCAAGTTCATTCTGTGCAGCAGAAAGAATTCAAAATAGAATCTTTTGTAGAAAATTCTGCTAGCTGTCATGTAACGAGTCTGTAAATCTTTATAAATTTGCCAGTTAAAAGGAACATGTAGTTTATAATTTACACTGGCACAATTCCAGGTACTATCAACCAAGCAATCCATAACACTTGGGGAAAAAACTAAAAAAACCCAACACAAAACAAGAACCCAGAAAATTGCCTGGGTTTGTGTTGTTTAAAAGAAGATTTAACTAGGGTTTATATGCACAAATATAATCTGATCTGTTTTTCCTAGAATAATATATTTGTATAAATACAATTTAAGTAACAGTTACACTAACTGCTGAATCCTTCCCCTACATTTCAGCTTGTACACAAGGAAAGGTTTAAGATGCAAAAATGCACCAAAATATCAAAAGGGAATTTTCAAGACCTTCTGTCACGAAAAGAGTCAATCTACCCTTTGAAGATTTAACCTTGCACAAGAACAGCAGGATATGCTTATTGCAAGTAACTTCTCCTTCAGCCTTTTTTCTCCTTCTAAAACCACCCATGACTGTGAACCACCATGCACTCTAAGGTCCTCATGATTCCACAGTGTCACTGTACAACCATATGAACTGCCAAACCTGTTTGTACATATTTCCGACAGAACCCTGAGTTATTACACCACACTAAAGAGAACTTCGACCCAAGAAAGCAGAAACAATTTGGCAGAAGAGGGAAGGGCAGCATAACATTTCCTCTCACCACCCTCTATAACTTACTAAGAGTGCATCAGTCCCTGTGGTGTACATGAGAATATATCTACTCCAAAACTGATTTTGCTGAATATTATACATACTATATCTGGTCTGAGAAGAGAAATATATTTATTATATTCTATAACATATATATTCTGGAATAAACAACCATTGTCTTCAAGATGACAAAAATATATCAAGTGTTTGTGGGTGTGTGAGGAATCTTAGCAACATATAGCTAAACTTTCAGAAAAAACAGCTAAAAGTATCTGTGTACCACCAATCATGGCTATTAAAGCTGTTAGTTTTAATAATCATTTGCCTATTCATTAGCATGAGGAGGTATGAGGGTGTCTGTGTGTGTGTGGGTCTCTGTGTTCATAATTCTTCATCAAAAAAATGACAGTGTTAATAGCCTAGAAAAACTTCATGTTCCTTTTTAGGACATGATTTTTTCCAATCACTAACTCTGATTATCAGTGAAGCAAGTTTCCAAGATTGTTCCCCTTCAAAATACTGTAATTACAACAGATCCTAAATGTTTCTGGATTCTCAAGGCAAGTGGATGATTCAAACCCATCTCAGCTTTTACTTTTCTTCTACTGAATAATAGTTTTGGGAGCATGCAGCACTTTCTTGTGTGTTCCCAGTGATAAAACAACAGAAATAAGTGACTGTATGTGCTATGGACAAGTTGTGTTTCTTGACAGTGATACAAAGCTCAGAGAGCTGGAAATACATTCCAGGAGTCAGGGGTGCTCTCAAGTGATGGATCTCAACGCCACACTTGGCCCTGTGCCTCAGAAAGCTAACCAAGAAAGACTGAGATTACCTTAGAAGCATATAATTAAGTAATAACATCATTGCCCCTATGCTTTGCAAAGTGTCAGTCCAATTCATTTGTGAGAAAAAATTTCTTCTCTGGCCTCATAACTCAGCCACTGAACATCCAATTATTCTATCATAAAACAAATGGGCAGCAATATTGCTGTTGTTAGAATCCATACACCTAAAAGAAAGGTAAGCTTGCTAAGTGAAAACAACTAATTACTCCTCCAACTCATGTTAAAATTGTAGCAGGTAAGCGGATTAATTAAGTCATTTCAGGCACGTACCTCAGAAACAGATGACGATTTACACCTAGATATGGTCTTGTCTAAACTACAGAAAGAAAACCCATCACTTTTCAAAGTTTTCTTGACCTTTCTTTCAACAGAAATTTTTTCACTTGAAAGACACTGCTCCCACCCCAATTTTTCTATATCCCTGGAAGCATCTCATTTAATCAGGTCTGAGCAAAAACACAGATCTGCTGCTTGAGAGTGTGGCTATATTGCCTCAACTTTGCCCTTCTAAATAAAATACAATATATCCTGACCTAATGTACACGGAGTCACAACAGCAAGATTTTAATTGGAACAGGGGGAATATGCAAATCTCCAACAGCACCATTTGATCTTTGTCCCTATATTGTCTCCCTCAGGTTCTCCTTGTGTAAGAAGGACATACATGCTTTCCATACACATATTGGATGTCACTTCTTTACTAGTTCTAGATATTTATCTGTCTGTCTGGTGGTACTAAATTCTCAATGTATGAAATATTAAATGATGTACAAAGTAGTAACATTGATAGTATCACCACCTCAGCATCCCGAGCTATATGACATGCACCAATTCTGTGTGTCATGAGAGGAGGGATTTCATTTGGGTAGTCTGCTATGAGAGCTAATAAAAAGATAGTGGTCCAGTGTTGCAGCATGGTTCAGCTGTCAATAAAGAGTTAAATCCTTCCAAGTTTCATTCTTAGTCCCTGCTTGTAAGATTGGTTTATCTGGGGAGCAAGAAGTGAAGCAGAGCACAGAGAAAGTCCCACTCCCACTCCAAACAACACACTGGATATTACTGCTAGGGCTTTTAAACCCTTATTATTCTATTTGCTAGCACAATAGCTGGCTTTCTGTACCAGTATAGTGAAAAAAAACCAAAACACTGCCAAAATCCTAGAAGAGCCAATTTAATCTTTTTGAGTTCAACATGTGGGACAACTTAAATTATCCCAGATCAAAAATAATACACAGATACTGAATATGCTCTCATAACTTCAAAACTGTGCTGCTTAATGGCAATGAGAGGCTAGCACATGCAACTTTCCTTACATGAGCCAACATAGTTTTCAGACTATAAAATTGCAAGAGAATTAATAACAAAACTGGGCATGACATACTGGCTTTTCAGCACAACTCTGATCTCATCAGAACTGAGGCACAACCTCAGCAAAACCAACAAAAATATTTAGCACAAATCTCATCAAGTTCTAAACATTTAAGACAAAGTTCTAAATTTAGAGTGCTAATGGTTGGCAATGTTACTCAGAGTAAAATTTGATATATTTGCAAAATTGTGCAAGAGGTTATGTAGCAGAATTTGACAACAAAAAGTAGCCACTGGGCCTTTATAGTGGTGTTTGTTCTAAAATTTCCTCTAAGTGGATAATTATTTGGGTGAAAACATCATACCAGGATGAGGCTACTGTAGCTTTCAAAGGTATTTTCTCCTGTTAGGTTGGACCTTTGGAATTTATCCTTTGCAAAAATTCTGGGCTGCAAAAACACTGAGAAGTGGAAAAGGCAAAAATATGGCTGTTTTTCCTTGGTATTATTAATTGCTTTATGCTAATATGGTATTGAACAACACACTTTTTCAGTGTTTCATGATTTTTCACTAAAGCATGGAAGGGACATCTCTATTTTTATTACCCAGAGAGTATATTGCCTTCAACTTCTACAGCAGCCAGCGACAAGGTGATATCCAATCAACATTAGCATCCTGATGTCACTGTGTCCCCAGTGCATGTGTCTGATAACTGTTATTTGATTAGGGGAGCATCAGAGGTGTGGGGCTGGTTTATTTCTCTGCTGCAGCAGGAGGCATTTGCCAGCTTTGGTGCCAGTTCCCCATGCTGTCACAGGATTGGAATATTTATATTCAGGGAAAGGCTAGAATTGATTTGATTTGTTCTTATCTTTTGTACACAAAAGAAAAGCAACGATCATTTTACACCAGCTTTTCCAAGCTCAGAGTTGTGTTCCACTTAAGAGGATCATTTTTTGCCAGAATTGTCAGTTCAGATGGTCATGTCTGAGAACATATCAATAACAACACATGCCAAAGATATAGGCCAAAGTTTCAGACTTTTTTTCCTCCATTCTTTCAAAATAAAACAATGCAGGGAAAAGCTGAGTACATACCTCTGTGCTAGACTCACTCTGTTAGATTCAGCTATATCATCTGATGACAGAACAATACAAAGAGATCTCTTAATGAATCTAAATACATCTACGTCTGATCAAGCTTATTTCAGCTTGTTAACAGAGCCAGAATCATCATATTGATAGTGGTTTAAATGAGTCATTTTTACTCATATAAGTGAAGCCTGTTAAATATCACGCCAAGTTTCCTCAAGGATTTGAAACTGACCCACATCTTACACAGCTAGAAGTCCAGTGATCTGTGCTGCAGCCAGCCTGGCAAAGTCACACTAATTACCCGTGCAGGGTGAAACAAACAGGGATTAAAAAAACTCCAGAAAACGCAAAGAAAGTAAAGCAGATTACAGGCTCAGACTTGAGGTGGAATCCACATTTTTGCTTTGGCAATATTAAGTATTACACCTTCAGGGCTGAGTAAAACCTCAAATAGCAATCACCCTGACATCAGATATTAAAAACTCTTCTAAAAGGCACCTTACTTGAAAATGTATTTATAATCCCAGTACAGGGAAAGGGATTCCCTCTAATTTTCTTTAGAAAAATGAAGCTGATGGTCCTTTAGGTTCTTCTAAAAAACCCACCCCATACTAAGGTTCTATTTCTCCTGAAACATATTAGGTCTTAATTTCTTCAGTCTATTCAATACACAGCTTTTGCACTACTGGAAAGCACTGGCTGCCCTCCTGCTGCAGAAATATGAAGATTTTGGAGGGTGCCATGCAATAAAATAAAGTTCAGGCAGCAAACATGCAGCAGTCCCATTGCCTTAATTCATGAGAACCGTGTCAATTCAAGTGAGCTGAGGACTTCACTAGGAGAGCTTGCACTGCATTAAACCCCTGAGTGAAACCTGTCACTCCTCTGAAGCCAAAGACAGAAATAAACTAGTGAAAATCCAGAATTCTTAACTTGTGAAACAGCTAGGCTAGAAAAAGCATGCAAAGTCCCGAGTTGGAAAAACACTCCTGTTTAAATGGCTGGTTTTAGAGACATATTAAAGCTGGTTTTGCTTCAAATACTTGCCTACCTTATTTCTTGCTATTTTCAGCAAGTTCAAATCACCCTAAAAACATAGAATACCCTGCAACTTCCCCTGGATCTTCCCTGAAAAGCAGGCCCTGAAAGCTACTGAGAAGTCAGAGGACAACGAAATGCAAATCACACAAGATTTTCCCCATAAATAACATAACTTCAAAAACAGCCTGAGAGGGATCTCCCAGCTTCTCCAAAGCAGGGAAAATCCCAGCCACTGCTGGAGTGAGTTCCACTTCAGCATCATCTAGTGTGGTTATTTCCACACATAACAACTTTTTCTTTGAATTCCGGTCACCTTGGTGGCTGACGGGGGCTGTTTACCAGCTGGATGTTCTCTCCTTGGGCCAAGTTTCAATGTTTTGCCCTGCAAGTCACATCCCTGAGTTCCTAAAGAGATCAGCAACAAACAGGGGAGAGAGCAGCAGCAGTACAAGAGCACAGGTTTGGAGAGGGATACAATGCTTATGGCAGGGAACAGAATTGTCCCTGACAGTGATGTAGATTTACAAGGACGCACATTTTTGCCTCCAATTACCCATGTTCCTTCTTCTTCTGCCCAGTTCTATATTTGTGGGGAAGAGAAGCTTACCCCCTTGATTTTAGCATACTCCAGTTCTCTTCATTTGTCCTCATTTCATCTCAAGACTCCAGCTCTTTCCATGAGTTATCCCTACAGCCAGGAGGACAGGGCAGTCGAATGGCACTGGTGCCATTGGAGGTGGCAGCCATCAGATAGACATTGTCCTAGACAGGCATGTTCTCACTGGCCTCAAAACCAATTTTCCTCATGCTTTGCAGGAGACAAACTTCCTTGAGAGCATGATTAATACCATTAGAAAGTGGCTTTTATGTTCATCAGCATTTCTTCCAGATTTTTCTTTCTTCTTTTCCATATTTATTCTAATTAATATCTTCCCTTCCCTCCTTATCACTCCTCTTCCTAACCCCTGGTTTCAGTTATTCATGTAAACAACCTGTCAGATGAATTTTGTTTCTACTCTCTGTGGCAAAGAAACTCCTTATTTTCTTTGTTTTCTTGCTCATCTTTCTCTGGCAGTACAGACAACATTAGATGCCAAAGCTATTGCATTGTCTAAAGGTGATCTTGTGCAAACACCTCTCAGATATATTTTCGTTGGTATTCCTTCTACCATTGTCTTAAGATCTTGTTATACTTTCAGTTTTCCAGCCTTCCATCGGTTATTTTATTTGATTTTCTCATTTGCAGGCCACATGCAAACACTATGATGGGGGGAAGATATTAAGACAGGGTGTGCCTGCCTGAAGCCACTGTGGCCCAGAAAAAGCAGGTTTAGAAATAAGTGGTTTCTCAATCTGGGGAATGTTCAATGACTATACTTAGTGTTTATGCTTAATGCCACACCAGAAAGGACTTAAAAGAAAATATACTGCTGTAAATCTAGAATCTTCACACAAACAAGATCCTAATCCAGTTCTCCATGAGCTTCCAGAGAGAAGCACACTTGATTCCAGTTCAGACACTTACCTACACATGCACTCAGTTATCTGCTGACTGTTAATACCCACAATTTAAGCTTTCTTTTTCACTTACAGCAGCACTTGAGTGCAATACACAAATATATGAAGTTTCATGATAAAAAAGTAACCCAATGCCACTATTAACAGCAGCTTGCATTGGTTCCAACATTGTTTGAATCACTTCAAACACCACCTCAGTCTTTATCATAAGACTGCTGATAGTCTGGAGCTACTCCAGATTTAGCAGTTAAGATGGGACAGTGACTCTTTCAGAAGCAGAAGTAGTCTGGGTTCCAGCTATGAAACCATAAAATCACCCTGTTTTTCTCTGGGTCACTACAGGCCACAGTGGAAGTTGGTCTTTGATTTTGCAAACTCAAAGATGCTCAACATCAGTTTTCAGAAATTGCCACATGTCCCTTATGTGGACGAGGTACCTTGATATGGTCACAGATGTTTTGGTGAACAAAGGATGTGGATCAGTTAACCGCACAACCTGATGTACGAAGGAAGTCATAAGACTAAAACTTGAAATGGGGAAGTGGCAAAAAACAAAGACATTTCTTTCCCTCTTAAGCACACCCCCACGGATTAATGACTCAGTCCCAGAGGTACAAGTCATGACTAATTTCAGGCAAAAGGGGCTGTGACAGCTCAACAAAAGCAACAAGACACATTCCACAGTGCCAATTCTCATGAGACTATCCATTTCCCAACCCCCACCACACTGCAGCTTTACCCAGCAATACTGCATCAACCTGGTAAGATGGGCATGTTCTAATTGTGGACCTTAGCTTTACTGGCACAGAAAAAGCATATTTAAACACTGTAGAAGAAACCATGACTATCCCACCATGTGTTAGGAGGAGAAGGAAAAGAGATACCAACACAAAATAATGTGGTGTAATATTTCACATAGCCACAATGTAATTATCCAAACTGAACTTTGTGCAAACATTAAACTTCCTACTGTGAAAAGTACCTAGAAATGTTTAGTGACGTGATTAGGACCATGGGTTAAGTCTCACACTGCAGTAGCTCAGTGGTCTATGCTTCAGGAATGCTGCCAACACACTGATGAAAACAGTTTTTAGTCACAAGCTCAAGCAACTATTTATTGATGTGCATTTTAACGCTCACAGAGCTGCCAATGTTTTTCAACACTGAAGTAGCAGTAGCATTGTGGGATTAGTTTGCATCTGTGTAATACATCTATTACAAAGAGAAAAGAATTTTAAGTAAAAATTCAGGACCACAATCTTGACATAACCCTATGCCAGCATTTTTGCATGTAACCCAATCTTTAGGACAATAAACTGCTTTCTCTGCAAGAGCAGGAGCCATATGCAGTGTCAGGTGAGTTGTCATGTTGACTCCAAGTCTAAAATTGCATTGAAGCCAAAAAATACATTAGGTTTAGGACTTGAAAAACTGTCTTCAGACTAGCTGCTGTACTATGTTCATTTCCTGATCTGTTTGGGGGGATGCAAGAATTCCCCATCCTGCCTTCTATTCCATGTATTACAGAAATGACTATCTAAATTGTATTACACGTTCCAGAGATTTTAAATGAGAGCAGAAGTGTTCAAGCCACTGCAAGAAATTCATATTTAAAATCACATATGCATCCTCCTGTGGAGAGCTGCAAAGCAAGGCACACACCTCTGGGCCAACAGCTAGACAGGAGCCCTCCTGCTCTCCTTGCCCCAACAGCACTTGGGAAAAGAGAGAAATGCTGATAGCTTGGGCCTGTCCTGCCTTCCCAGCTGCACAAACTGTGCAGAAATCCTACTAAGAACAAGGTTTTAATCCTGTTCCAATACCCTTTCCCCCAACTTCATGCAGGCAAGCAAACCAACCATCTCCTGCATGTCTCTGCTAAGCCTCACAAGTCCTTTGTTGTGCTTCTGACTGTGTTGCCTGTAGCTGAGTTGTTTTTCCTTTGAAGATGTGCATCATAACCCCCCTCAGTATGGTTTGAGTGCTTCAAGTAAAGGTTTTTCTTTGAGTGTTTTTACAAACCCAAAGCATGTTTTTAGAAAGCATATTCCCTGTTTGCAAGTCAGCACAATGATGTGACACTCCATCCATGAGACCCAGTGCTACTGAAGGAAGAAAAAGGTCTCCATACATTATCAGAATATTCTCCTTGCCACTTTGTTTCTAAATCCACTTACTGAAAAAAAATATTTTAGTGTTACAGTGTCAGTTGTTTAGCAATACACCACCAAACATCAAAATCATGTTTACCCCAAAATGCAGATATTTATATTCAGAAACATAAGGGCTTACAATGACTGATCTATACTGGGAAGTAAGAAAGAACAACAAGAAAACTTGCATTTTAAACACTGAGTCTTTGTCTTACAGCCACTGGTCTCACCAGAACTGGCTTTGCACAACTTTGTGACCAAAAGCCACTCAAAACACAGTGGAAACAAACCAGTTCTGAATATGTGTCTCTCTCCTGCCCTGTGCTCTTGGCATTTGGGATTTTTGAACCGAACAGGGGAAAGGTGTCCATGCAAAATGGTGTCAAGTGCACTCACAATTAAGAAGACCGAGGCTGAACATCATCTAGGTCACTGAGCACAAAAATGAGTTTCAGCCACATAATCTATGTACAAAGTGCACCTCACCTCACTGAAGCTCAGCTGCGACTGAAGTGGTTCTCTCATCTCTATATTCCAGCACTTTTTGTCAGGAGAATAAAAGAAAAATGTCACAGAGCAACCAGAACCACAAAGGTCTCATCTACATGATGGGATTTCCCTCAGAGTAACAAATAGTTATTCACCAGAGTAATTAATGCATAAATGCTGACCTTACACCCAGGCTCTCATCCCAGGCTGCCAGGGAAGATGATGCCCCACTGTAAACACTGAGGAAGTGTTTATTAGCATGGTGTGGGACTGTGGGATCCCTGTTCCCTCTCAGGCAAATATTAGCCTCCTACACTTGAAGCTCAGTTTATAAATCAGCTGAGAAGATACCAAACCTCCCTCAGAGCATCAGTGCTGCCCTGAACAGGGCCTTGGGTTGTTACAATGGAACACAGCAATGTGGAGGGGCTGGATGGAAATGTTGGCAATTTGTGTTTCTGAATACGGTGCCTTCTTCTGCTGCAGGTAACACAGGTAAAGTATCTCACAGAGAATGCATGAAATGATTTGGGAATAATAAATGTCTTTACGAATTTTATTTCTATCAAAGCCTCTTTTAGAATATGAAATATGCATTCATTTAAAAGCCATATATGAACTGACTAGTATTTACTGATACACAAATTTGTGCAAGACCTTGGAAAGCAGCACCACCAAACTCAGACTGATTAATACTATACAATGTTTCCTGCCCTGTAAAAGACATCTTTCTAAAGTCTCTTCCTGATCCTGAGATGGTTGGGATGACAGCTAATAAAGCCAGATGGAGAGGTGGAAGAGATACAAAGGGACATGGAGGCAAGATAGCACTTCAGGGTACACTGAAAGAACAGGATTGGGGGTAAGATGTAGAAGAAATTATGTTGCATCTAAACTCTTTATGTTCACATTTTTCTGAGATAATTACAACCAATCCCAGGAACAAACTGTGCATTAACTCTAAGTATCCCCTAACAGCCAACACAAGCACAAATGTGCTTACTCTTTGTCCCACAGGGCTGCTGGTAGCTTCACCACGAAGGTTTAAGGATCTTGCTCAGGCTGCCAGACACAGAACAGCTCCAGACAACCAGACACATCCCCAGTCAGACAGTCACCTTGCCTGCCCATGTCACCATTTTTCCAAGGTAGTTTCTTGTCTGGGACAATGGACATAGTGGAGTGCTTCACATCAAAATCAAATCCCACTCTCTCTGCAATTCTGGAGCAGTGTTAGTGGTGTTATTCTGGTCTTTGATCTACTACTCCCATCTACTGCCTCACTGCAGCTACTTCACCTGAGATCAGGATGAGGTCCTTGGTCCCCACATCTCTTACTTACCCTTACAGAATGAGCTGGGATATCATCCTCAGAGAAACACAAATGTAAATACAAACCATCAATATAGTTTGAGAGTCAAAAGTACATACATTCTTGAGGTATCACAAAGCCATGAGTTTAATGAAAGTGGGGTGTACTCTACCTGGGTATGAGGTGAAGAATCCACAATAAGCAAGCTGCAAAGGGAAACTTCTGCTTGTGAGACAAGGCATGTGTCATGTTGGCCCCACACTATTTTCCTTCTGGCCAGCTTTCCATGCATATCCCACAGGTCAAGGCCTCAGACGAGAAAATCCTTTCTAGAACAAGCAAAGCCCAAAGTCCCAACAAGCTGACATTTGGCACCCAACAAGGATGCTGAAGCAGACCATAGAAGGTCTGGGCAAACCCAAAAAGGTATTTTTGGCTTCAGCCCAAAGAGATAGAAGGCCTAGTCATGTATAGTTCAAAAGCTAATGGGCAGATATGGACAACCTAGACATGCTGGTACCTCACAGAAATTTCACTTCTGGTCATGGGAGATGCAAGGTGCATGGTTACAGAGCACTCCCAAAGCAGAGGTCTGGTGCCTTTCCTGAAACCTTCAGGGCCATCAAATGACTTCAGTACAAAGGGACACCAAGTCAATACAGCTATGTTGTAAGTTGGTTTCAGGCAAAATTATGCTCACTTCAAAAAGGAACAAGATTTCAGACTATACTCCTGAACCTATACCACAGCAAGGAACTACTTTTTGCAAGTTTAGGCTTTTCCACATCAAAGCAAGGCAGGGTAAAAAGATACGCAAATAAACACCCTCATACTTTTTGATACACAGGGCACTAGGAAGATACAGCACTGAACAAAATCCCAGCAGCATTCGGTCACCCTGAACCACCCAAGAGACAAGAATGAGGTTCTTCAGTGCAAAGCATGCCAGTACATGTACCCATTCACAGGAGACACACAGAGCACATGTAAACACAGGAGAGTGTGTTTTCTCATGTCTAGTACAAAAATCTATACACATTGATGAGCAATAAAGCAGATGACAAAACATGGTCTCGGAGTAAGAGGTCTGATTGTCCCAGAGACTTTCCACTCTCTTCCCATGGCCTTCCAAGCTTCATTTAAACCATATGTTTCACTACAGCCCTGAGTGCTCAATGGTCTGGAAAACTGTACAGTAAATTAAATTGGGTAACTGTTTATGTCTACTTGTACAGAAATACTTCCTGTGATGGCTACAGTAATGAATAAAGCTTTCATTTGCTGCAGTGTTTCTAATTATTTCTCTAATGCATCACTGCTTAGTTTGTGGAAAGATCAGTCTTTGGTGAGATAGGAACTTTGCTAAACAAGTACTTGCAGGCCCATTTGGAAAAGCTTTTGTCTAGCTGCATTCCCTCTGTTTAAGCTTGGGAAAAACTGCAAGGCCCAATTCTGCCAATATGCCTATATTAATATTTGCAGAATTAGCTGGTTTATTAGCAAAAAAAGGCCAGACAGAAAGAGAGTTTGTGAGCTCAGACTAAAAATAGTAATGAACATTTATTCATCTGTATGTCTGTTTACCTTGGACAATTTTTCATTGATTTTACTGGGGCTCTTCCAGGTCTATAAGTTTGAAAAGCTTTTAACAAATAAAGGTACTACTTTGTCAGATGGGCTGTTTCCAAGATATCAAAGGAAGGAGCTTCCTTTGACCTTTGTGGCAAATTGATCAATAAAAGGGATGATCAAAGAGGGCAGAATTCTACCCTTAGCAGTACAGACCTGTATAATCATACATCCCCAAGGAGCACAGGCTCCTCTTCCTCAGCACACATGTTATAGCCAAACAACCAAACAGAAAGCAAGACCCAGGCAAGTATGCCATATACACATTTAGCTGTGTCCTGAACTTGCAGAACCACTCTGGATTACTGTAGGAAGAGAGGTGATTTAGAAGATGGAAAATCATACAGAATTAAGTAGCATGCTGCTGGAACCATACTCCTTTTTGCATTAGACCTAATATTTTTCTCAAGAGCTATACCAAAACGTAATTTAATTTGTGCTATAAAACACTCAAGTGGTACTTTTCTTGAGGGATTCACCAATGAAATGCAGACTCTTCTGACATAAAAGGTAGCAAGGATCATAAATAGGTTGATGACAGAAATCCTGGGGGATAAGGGTAAGCATGCTTCTGTCCTGAGTGGAAATTTAGCAGATGGGAAATTTCAGGAGCAGAACAGGAGCACTGATCACTCTCTGCTATGAAAGTCTTGAGGCTAACACTGCTATCTTAGTCAAACACAGGTGGTTATACTTCCCTTTCCTCTGCTTCCTTTACAGCATCCATTACATAAATTATCCTCTTGGTTTTCCATCGTGCACATTTCTGCTGGCAGCTGCTGAGCTCCCCAGGATGGGTCAGTAAGCCTCTGTGGGGGGATTCAGCCTCTATACACTGTATAGACAAACCACTATTGTCCAGTTGAATTCTTTGGGGTACAGGTTATGTCTGTGTCCCATGTGCCATACACTGTTAAAGTAGCTTAACACAGAGCTTAATAGCTAAGCTAAAACCATTCTCAGAGCTTAAGAGACTACCTCTGCTTGTGATGTAAAGCAGCTTAGTGCTTCTAATCACAAAATCTATGTCCCACAAGAGAGATCTTGTCATCTGCATGAAACAAAGGATTATCCATTGAGCGTCAAGTCAATGGAAATAAACTGGCTGCTTGAAGAAAATCTCTTTAAAGACTCTATTACCAATTTCCAAAACCAACTGGAGTGTACTGTATTACTCAAATGAAGGGTGTTGCTGATGAATACCCCCATGAAATCTTAACCTATAGTATCTAAAAGTTTCAATGCCAGAGTTTTGAAGTACAGCCAGTAATAAAAGTGCTGTAATTTCTGAGTACAACACCTGAGGGGTTTGAAAGAGAATTGCTTTTAAGAGAGCACCTAACCTCTTAATTTTTGAGAATTGGCATTAATGTCAAGCCCATTGAAGTACATGAAAAACACTTTGCTCCCTCTAGTCAGGGGATAATTTTGCATCTCTACCTTCTAACTTTGTCAGGGGAAGAGCAACTGACAGCGAACAAAGCAGGCTGGATCTGAAAAAAATTAAATCTAAAATTAATCACCTGGCAGAGTTTCTCTAAATTTGATTCATAAAAAATTATAAGTGATTATTTCATAATGTCTTCTGATCACTTATTTGCCTTCTTCACTAAGTATCAGGTAAGAGAAACACATACATTTACATTAATGGTCTGTTATACAAGCAAGGGTATATCGTGCTATCTGTAAAATAAATTCAGACCATGAGTACTCAGTGACTATTATTAATATGAGAAGCACATAAAAATGACTGTCGAATCAGACATAATATTCTGTTGTCTTCATAAAAAAAGATAAAAATATACATTAGTACATTAGCAGTCAGTTTTCACTTAAAATTTCATCTCCTAGTAGTCTTTTTGATGTCAGCTAGCCCTAATGTCTGTGTTTTAACATTAGGATATGGATCAGAAGACACTTTCAAAACAAGCCTCCCAATCTTCTTCCTTTTCAACAAACTTCAGATTTTGAAGATGAAGTAATAGTGATTGTTTCTAATTTCTCTCTACTCCTTTTCCTTTACCTCTTTTGTTTCTTCGCCTCAGGGAAATCTCCCAAAAACATATTTCTTGCTGTTTGTGAGTATGAAAAGCAAATTTCATTTTAAAAAATCCAGTAATCAACTCTAAGCTGATGGCTGTCAAGAATAATAATTATTTTAAAATCAAAACCAAAGAAACCCCTAGACCTTTTCCTCACTAGGCAAAGTGCTCTCAACTGGATTAGCTCTAGGTGATGATGAGTTGGTGATGAAGCAGACTAGATTAAACCTGCTGATTCTCAGCACATGGTAGGACAGGACTGCCTGTGAAACTGCAGATATTTCACCTTCTGGTGCCAACTTCTCTAGGTCTCCTTACCCACAAGCCTCTCCTTAAGGCAGGCCTTGACTATCCTGATCTACCTGGGATGCCAGGCATGTTTTGAGCAAGAAGTTGGGCAAAAGAATCTCCAGAGATCTCTTCCAACCTCTTCACCCTCAGGATGCCAGGCATGTTTTGAGCAAGAGGTTGGGCAAAAGAATCTCTAGAGATCTCTTCCAACCTCTTCACCCTCCCCATTCTCAGAGACAGGCTCTGCAGGATAACAGCATCTCAAAACCAGCTACACTCATGTACCTTTTCACTACAGGCACCTGCAAAACCAGAATTAAAAAGATACCTTTTATAGTCTTTAGACAGAGGTAATGATGTACGTCTCAAGCCCAGCAAGCTTCATTTCAAACATACTTTGAGAAGGACTGGTTAGTGTACAAACAGGAAGAATAAAAGCTGAATGCAATACACAAGCAATTAAAGCTATTGTTTGACACAGGAAGAAATGAATTCAGGCAAATGTTTCACTCAGACAGGTCAATTTCCATTGTTTCAGAAGGTGTGGCAGAAAGGTGCTGTGCTGATTTTTCAGCTGCTACAACAAATATCTCCTAAGCATTATGTGAGACTGACAAGTGTGCTAGGACACATGTTTTGCTCCAATACTACCATTGCAAGCTGGTGTGTGGCCAATGTTCAAATGACCACTCTCTTTCCAGAATGAAACTTCATCTTTTTTTCCTCTTGCCTTGTCAGAAGACATAACTGAAAGTCTTTCCAAACCCATGCTGTTCTACTGATCACAGCTTAAACTTTATAAGTTCAGTGGCAAGAAAGTAGAAGAAAAGCCACCCAGCATTAAAGCCCCCAGTGATTCTTGAAGCTTTCTTGTCTCCTTCCTTTTGTCTGTCCCTTCAGAAAGGTTTCCACACTATCCAGTCCTGTTTCATGACTTCTCTGATAACTAAACTGACATATCCTGGGAAAGGGATCAGAGTTCACCACTCAGTTGCCCCATATCATAGTATAAAGCTCTCTCTATTGTTCCTTTTGAATTATTTGTGAGTCATATACGAAACCACAAATCCCTGCTCCACTCCCTTTATTTTTTTTTCTTTTGAGGATTTGACACTTTCACAAATCTGGTATATCTCTCCATCAATCAAGTATCATTCTGCTGTAGGGTATATATGCATAGGTTTAAATGGTTCATGTTAAAGAGGACCATCTTTTAGGGAACCGGTGTTTATATTTTAATCTGAGTAGGTACAAACTAGCTTGAGAAAAGGTTTATGCAAGACTAGTGAGGGAGAGCCCTGTGTTACTTTTAAAAGAAAGAAAATGTGACCTAGCAATAAAAATATGACTGGAAACACAGAGACTAGAATTGTAAACTTCATTTCTCATCTGACTGGGCAAGATCTGTTGAATCCTATGAGTTCCAAGTGAAAACATTCTGTCATTGCTCATCAATGCTCAGTCTGAGATACCCAGATTAAAAAAAAAGACATCATGCAAGCTACAAAGGTCACCGAGTCATTTTTCTCTATTTGATTTTGCTGGCTTAACTTGTGATAAATATTCATTGATTCTTCTATATGTCATAACTGTGGGCATTAAACCTCCTGCACCAACGTGACATGTTATGGTGCACCACACTCAATGTTGCACCTTTAAATTGGAGGCAAATTTGCTTTTCCATTATATAACATACCAGCTATTTTCTGAAACACACACAGGATCAGTACTGACTTGTTAAGCTTCCTTATTTCCTAAGTAGGCTCAATTTTCTTGATTCTGCATCATACTGAACTCAGGCACAAAGACATGCAACAGGTGAGCAGAAGAGTTATGTACACAGCCTCATCTCCTAAGGACTGACAATAAAAAGGATTTTTCTAACAACGATTAAAAAAAGCCATGAAGCAAATCTTGCTCGAAAAGATCATTTTCCCCCCACTTTCAAATGTTTTTAGAGAGTTAACAAAAACTCCCAGAGGAAGTAGTCAGCAAATCCACAAATATGGTACATAAAAGATTCAAGTAACAAAACAACTGAAAAGTCTGAACAGGTCTCTGAGGCTGAACAATTTGTTCCCACCAGGAGATTTCTCTGTGGAAGTCCATCTCACGTTTCAAATGCCAAGCCACCACCAAAGCAAGTAATAAGTGTCTCTGAAATCAATCAAATGCAATTATTTTACTGCGGCTATATTTTTATTGTAGTTTCTAAAGATTATTATATTTTATTAGTGCTGCCAGCGGTATAAGCTTGTTTTATATCACCATTTATCCTCACAAAGAGACTCAGCAATTTTTTTCCCTTTGGCCTTCTATTCTGCTGCTATTTTGTGTTTCACACTGTGTGCATCACAGCAGTGGGCCCTGGAGGAAGACACTTGGTTAATCCATATTAGCCTTCTGTATCACAGAAGATATGTCACTGAAATCTCCTCATTAATCTCTGCTAATCTTTTCAAGTTATTTTGATTGTAGATTTATGTAAAAGAGTAGGAGGAGAAAAGTACTTTGTTGTGAGAAGCAGCAGGAAAACAACCTCTTCCTGAGGTATTGCTGCAGTGTCAGTTCTTCCAAAAACAAAACAGGTCCAAACATCTGACGAGTGAGAAGCTCCCATACAGGGCAAATATCATGTAGACAGAATAAATAAATGTTATTATAAGAACTGAGTAAGAACTGAATATTTCTCCGTCAGGCTAGGTTTTGTCCCATTCCCATTATTCCTCCTAGAGAAGAAGAAAATGTTTTCAGGAAGTTTGTGGATTATAAGGGAATAGTTGATTCTCTTATGTATCGCCTCCTGGGACACTAGTGAAATTTTTGTTTCCTTCCCACACACATTTTATCTCAGGCAACACCTATTTCTCAACCTTATCAATGTTCATCTACCACTTCATGAATGACAAATAAACAAGAAAGGAAGGAAGACAATATTTGAGAAAATTGAAGTTATTTCCTGAGAAACTTACAAAAATTGGCAGTAATGTATCTACCAGTGGCTTCACAGAAGCAACAAGCTTAATAATAAATTAAGCAAAAAAAGAAAAAAGCTCTCCACACCCAGTATGCCATGTCCCTTTAAGTTTTTCTAGCTGCTGCAGCAAATCTGAGTTGCTGGTGAGAGTTCCTGGGGTTTCCAGCACCCAGTATTTAAATCAAACCCTGGTGAAGGGTCTGGTGCACAAGTCTGATGAGAAGCAGCTGAGGAAACAGGTTGATTATTCTGGAGAAAAGGAGGCTCAGAGGTGACCTTATCACCCTCTACAACTATCTGAAGGGAGGTTGTAGACAGGTGGAGATTGGTCTCTTTTTCCAGATAACAAGCAATATGACAAGAGGAAATGGCCTCAAGTTGTGCCAGGGGAGGTTTAGATTGGGTATCAGGGAAAATTTCTTCACCTTGATTTCTTCATCCCTGGAAGTATTCAAAAAACAGGTAGATGTGACAAGAGACATGGTTTTAGTGGTGGGCCTGGCAGTGGTTGACCTCTGATCTTAGAGGCATTTTCCAAATTAAATGATTCTATGATTTTACTCAACTATGAATTAAGAATATTTACTATTTTTAAAGGGACCAAGTGCATCCTCAGCATACTTGCAGATGACACCAAGCTGAGTTGTGTGGTTGACACAGGAGCCTGGACAAGCTGAACAGGTGGACCTGTGGGAATTTTATGCAGTTTAACAAGACTAAGTGCAAGATGCTGCACCTGCTTTGGGGCAATACATGGCATCAATATAGGCTGGGGAACAAACAGATCAAGAGAAGCCCAGCCAAGAAGAACTTGGGAGTGATGGTGGCTGAGAAATAGGACATGAGCTATCAATGTGTGCTTTGCAGCCCAGAAAGCCAACTGTGTCCTGGGCTGCATTAAAAGCAGTGTGGCCAGCAGGTCAAGGGAGGTGATTCTGACCCTCTACTTTGCTCTGAAGCAACCCCATCTTTGAGTATTGCACTTAGCTTTGAGGTCCTCACCACAAGAAGGACATGAACCTGTTGGAGTGAGTCCAGAGGAGGGACATTATGTTGATTAGAGGTATGGATCACCTCTCCTATGAGGAAAAGCTAAGAGAATTGGGATTGTTCAGCCTGAAAAAGAAAGGGCTTTGTCTATGACCTTATTGCAGCCTTCCAGTACGTGAAGGGAGCCCACAAGAAAAATGGAGAGAGACAATTTACAAGAGTTTGTATAGAGCTACAAGGGGCAGAACACGGGAAAATGGCTTCAAACTGAGTGTAGGATTAGAGAAAATATTAGGAAAAAACTCTTTACTATGAGGGTGGTGAGACACTGGTATAGGTTGCCCAGAGAAGCTGTGGAAGACCTCTTCCTGGAAGTGTTCAAGGCCAGGTTGAATGGAGCTCTGAGCAAGCTGGCCTAGGAGAAGGTGTTCCTGCTTACAGCATAAGGTTTGGAACTAGATGATCTTTAACATCCCTTCCAATCCAAACCATTCTATGATTTTATGAAGAACAGCACCACAAGTATAGCAGAAGAGAGGAAAATCAGGTCCTGGTACATCTGAAGAGAAGTGAGAGAGTTTTTCTTGGTCTTCTGCACAGACCTGTTCTCAGCTGGAGGTCAACTGCTACTGACTAATTGCAGTTTTATTTCATGAGCACTAGCTAGGTAACCATCACCATACAGCAGCATCAATGAACCATAAGTATTTTGGGTTGACCTTTTAATCACTTCTCATCACTCATCATTACTTGCTGGCTGCACTGCAAATTTCATCATCCATCTTGGATGATAACCACATACTTCTGTGATACAGGCACAAAACACCAAAGCAGTGACAAACTTTGTTTCCTCAAACCAAGAAGAAAAAGCAAGTGTCATAACTGTCTTTGTTTTTTCTTAGAAACCAATTTCCTCAATCCCCCACAGCTTTTTTCTTGAATATTCATTTAAGGCTTGATCAAATACCGAGTCACTTTGCTAAGTCTTACTCAACTGATCATGAAGAAAACTACAGACATTAGAAAATACCTCAGCACATCTAGGCACAGACAAACTTTAGGTCTAATTAAAAACACGAAACATTTAATCAAAACAATCTCCTTCATTCTTACATAATTTCTATGTTATGTTTTAGAGGGGAGGGGAAACACCTCAAGCTGCCAATCCCAAGGATGAAATGGCAAACTGGTTAGATTACTTCCAATAATTTGGGGCCAAGGTCTCAAATAAAGCACAGAATTTTCACTTGCTTCTATCTCCAGACCTGACACCTACCAGCAGTTGGTTCTGTTTTGTCCAGAAAGAAATTTTTTCTGTTAGAGTTCAATTCTAATATAAGTTGGAAAAATTAACTTTAATATATAGACTAAGAAGCTGATATAGATAATTGTCACTTTAGACACGTGTGATCATAATTCCAATCACTTGCAGCTAATTCATTCTCTTAACTTCCACTCAGCTCCATTAATCCTCTCAGCATGTCATACCATGCATAGGAAAGACCATCATGGGTCCTAGATGCTAAGCCAAAATCAAAATGTAATAACAAATAACTAAAAACAACATCTTAATATTATAATCCCTTACCTTTATGTCAGTTATGTCCCTATAGATGGTTTCTTCACAGCCCTCTAAGCTTTCATAATCCCATTCCTCATACATAAATCCTCCCACTCTGTTTGTCATGTAGACGCTCTAGGACAAGCGCTACAATTTTAGTATATCTTTCTTCAAAATAGAGTGAACAAAGTTAGGCAATACATGTCAGATGAAGATAAAATGAGTTCTACAAAGTGACAGCACAACAGTCCTAGAATTACAGCCCACTTTATGCTAGCCAGCATCTTATTAAGCTTTATTACTGCTGCTCACTGGTCAAGGAATTTAAATAACGTGTGTATTAACACACCTCAATCAACTTCTTAAGCATGTAGGAACATGTTTGAAATTCTGTGAATTGAAGCTGCATATCATCCATCATATTATTCTTTTAAGAGCTGGCTGCATCATAGGACAACATTACAATGCAGCAACAAAAGACAAAGCTTTGCATGGACACAGAACTATTGCAAACAACAACAAAAGGAGCTCATTTAACTACTGATTGATCCTCTTCTGCTACCTATAATTGCTTCATCTCCTTACCAGCTTGCTTCAGTGAAAGCACTGCTTACTTTATGCTTTTGAAAACATTTTCATAAGAGTAAGGAAGGGACAACTTTGGGAACTTACAAGAGCTTTGTTCTGCATGACAGAATTATGACAGACTTTGAATTTGCATAAAGTTCACTTTCTTTCAGAGAAATTTAATTTCTCTGCAGAGGTTTATATGCCTTAGGAATTCAGAGACTGAATTTGTTTGGCTTTGTGCAACACTCACCATCTGGCTTCTTGTGTCCCGTCCATAGAAAAGTTTACTTTCCTGTCAATTCTGTGTATTTGAGATGTTTTTAATCTTTCTTTTGAGATCTTAGAAATGGCTCCACAGAGTCTGGCATGTAGCGTCATTTAGAGAACTTTGCTGAGTGAAAATTAGTCATTTATTGTGCTGTGTGCCAGCTGTACTTTTGCCTGTTGTGTCTGTTTTCCTAACTGCAGAGAGGCCATTGAATAAAAGAACACAAGCATGAAAAATCCCTCTGTTCTTCCCACACTCTGGGCTGCAAGTGGCCTTGGATACTCACCAGCATCTTGCAGTTTGTTGCTTTCTACTATCTATTGAAAGGATAAAGTGTATCATCAAAACACAGAGTTGCTAAGGTGTCATATGCATTTTTGCCAGTATATCTACAAACACACATACAATCCCCAAATTTAAAATGTTTACAATGTCTGCCTCCCTCTGATGGCAACTACTTATCCAGTTTGTAGTCTATTCTACCACGGTGGGAAGGAAACACTTCATCCCACCTGACCGCTCATTCACTCCACACAGAAATCCAGTTTCCACCCAACTGATGGCATTTTCTGTTCTCTTTTTCTAAACAAATCTGTTCTGACTTCCTCCAAGACCATTTGAAATGGGAACTTTTGTTTTTCCCTTTTCACCTTCAGAGGTAGGCAAGGAAGTCAATGTGGCAATCCTGCTTGTAGGGGAAGGAAAGTGCAGCACTGCTAGATGGGGCAGGTATCCATATCCATATGTTGCATCCAGCAGATGCAGGTCTCAGATTTCCTTCACTGCCTCAAAAATGATCATCTCTCTTCCACTGACAAATGAGAAACATCTTACATGGGGAAAAAAAGCCAACCAACCAACCCCACAGAAAACAGGAACACTGACACTGCACACAGCTTTTGGAGTATCTTGGAGTATTTTGGAGTATCTATCTGTAACTCAGATGGAGCATTTATAATTATTTACAGAGAGCTCTGCAAGATCACAAGGAGTGGCAGCAGGAGATAACAAAGTCTTGGCAGAGTTATGTATCTGACAGAAATCTCTAAACAAGCTGTTTAACTGACCTGGAGAAGTAGACAATCTGCCTAAGGCTCCTGATCCCGAGTGACTCAAGTTTATTGGCTATATATATCTTTAAAAACATTTGTATATGAAACTCTCACTTTCTGTGGGCAGAAACAAAAGATGAACAAACAATAGGTGGGGTAGTGGCCTCTGACTCACACAGAAGGAACAGAGGTGCAGCCTACCCTGACATCCTCTTTCATTTAAAGAACACAAAGGCACCAAATTTTATGCAAAAAAGTTTGCCTTCACAGGTTCCTGAGCTGTCAGCAATACTGCCTCACCTGCAGCAAAGCACCCAAGAAGTCATGATACAAGAAAACATGGTCTAAACAACATGGGTTAGAAAACTGTGGAGCCTTTCAGGCTTCAGTGAAAACACAAACTATTTCAAGCAGTAACTCTGTACTTGGTTTATGATAATTTTATATTTGTGTTTATCACTTGCATGCTTTCTGTGCTCAGAATGTCATGTTCTCATTCCACAGTTATTTTTACAAGGTCAACCCACATAACAGGATATCAAACTAATCATCAAGAGCAAATTAGAGTATGAATATTCATAGCAAAACCTGTGCATATACCAGATTAGTACCACTTTCATCACAGAGAGAATTTATCAGGAGGCCAGTCAAATTACAGGTCCCTATACTTAGAACCTTCTCATCAAATGAGTTCCACAAACTTGGAAAACAAAATGCCCTTTCTACATGTGCAGTACACAGAAGGTATTTACTTGTTCACATGTATGCCAAAGCTCCATACCAATACAGATGTATAGATATATTTTAAGGAAAAAACACAGTAACAGAGAAAAAGCTGCAGCAGCTTTAGCCACCTGACTCATTTCAAACACCCGTTGCACAACTACATCCTTTATCTACCTACCACAACCTACTGGCACCTGGACAGGAACACAGTATTTGCTGTTGTTGGTGTCCAGTTTTAAAAGCATTTCTACCTAAGTATCTAGATGTCACAAAAGTTTTCTGCTGTCCCCCACGTGCTCTTTCATGATAAAAAAACCCTAATAAGGTTTTCATGCATGTGCAAGAAGTGACTGATTATTCCTCATGGAGCAGAAACCCTTTTTAGCTCCAGCTGCACTGTCTAGAATTCTGCAGACTCCAGGTCCAGTAGATTTGTCTTCTTCAGGATGACTAGCTGTAAAGCCCCTTCTGAAGTTGGCATAAGCTCTAAGTTTATTCTAAAACTTGTGATTTATATGCTGGACTATGTGTTATTTATATTCATCTCATGGTTCCAAACTCATAGTGGCTCCCAGTATAGTATATGCCCATGTTCAAGCACAGAAAGTAGAGGTCACACAGGTTTATATTTTTCTGCTCCTCTGCCATCTCAGAGGAGATTTAACTACCATGCATAGGCAGAAGTGATATTGGAGAGCTCGGGTAGCAATTTGGTGCAAGGTGAAGTTTGGCTATTGTCTTCCTCTACATATTCAATTCCAAGAAAACTCCTTTCAAGAACACTGATTTTAAACATTATTACATTCATATATGGAGGGATATATATACACATGCATATATGCATACACATCTAGTGTCATGCTTTTCATAGGTGTGATACATGACCTGACAAAGCAACAAACATTAAACCCTTCTTGGGACTGGGACAGGTGCCTGTGGGCACTTGGACTTCAGTGATCTCAGACAGCTATTGTAGTGTATCAAAGTACTATATTTACTGGTGAGCTTGGCAGTGCTAAGTTAGTGGTTGGACTCTATAATCTTGGAAGTCTTTTCCAACCTTAATGATTTTATGATTTTGCTCAGCAATTTAAATGATATCTTGGGGATGGTTTAACCTATTGACTAATGAGTTGCCTATGGGAGCAAAAAGGCAAGATGTTTCATCCTGTTTAAATGAATCTTTTACATTTTTCAAACTAGTTTCCCAGGCTTCTGAGGGTGGATTCACAAACACAGGAGTAAAGTCGCCAGACACAACAACTTGCCTTTCCCATTTCAGCCAGTCCCCTCACTGTTCATTCCAGCCAGGGAATAAAGACTCAAAAGAAAAGTGAGAAAAAAATTATCCTCGTATCACCCATGCAGTTGGACTAGATGATTGCTGTAGGTCCCTTCCAACTGGAACTATTCTAATCTATATCTGGATTTGCAGCTAAAATAACATTTTCCTCACAGACTACAGATCTTGGAAGAATAATAATGTGAATTACAATGGTCTGTGAACACCTTACTATATGTTCCAGCTCAAATGTAAGCAACAAATAATTATCCAAGTATGATTCAAAATCTTGAGTCTATGTTCCCAAACAGAGTTTGATAAATGAGTCCATGAAAAGAGAACATATATGCCAAGGGCTGGGCACTCCAGAAGTCTCCTTCTTGTTTCTTTGTGCATTAAAAGGCAGAGTAGTGCAGTTCTTTAATGTCTTTAGCAATATGCAATGGCACTTTAAATTGAGCAATGCCTTTCTATCCATCTGTTCATGACACAGTTGAGTACTACAATGGTTGTGCTAACTCCACAAATACCTGGAAAGTTCACAGCCTACAAAGAGATTTTTGTCTTTGCCTAACCTTCCTCAATAAAGGCTTCAGGGATAGGCATGCTTTGATGCTTACATTTCCATCCTAATTAAAGGGAAAGGTGAGGGAGGCATTACTGGTTTCCTGAAGGCTCTGGGGGTTAGACCTTACCTGCCAGTAGCTCAGAGACCTCCTACATAGCTGGTGGTTTTCTGATCACAGTCGATTGAGGAGAGAAAGCAAAAGCAATGAGAATTTGTCTACAAGCACCTCTTGACAGATTGAGGAGAGAAGGCAAAAGCAACGAGAATTTGTCTACAAGCACCTCTTGACTTGAATCTTGATGTTTTAAACAATGCTTGGTGTTATTAAATTTCCATACACATTTATCTTATAAACAGAGAAATTTGTATTTACTCTTTCTACAGTCATTGGGGAAAAATAATTAAAAGGAACCATTTCTAGTTTCCTGTTTTCATATCTATGAAAAAAAAATGAAATAGTATGAGCATTTTGTTCTCATAGTATAAAACACATGAAAATCTAAGGAATAATCACTTTAAATGATACTATTTCACTCTAAAAAAAAAAAAAAAAAAAGGTGTTTTTTCCTGATAAATAGCAATATTAAATTCTGTCATAGAAAATTAAGAATTCTTCAGGAACTTCAAGTGTATCCTAAGAGTTAGGATTGTACTTAAAACCTTGTAAGGGGCAGCAACAGTTCATCATTCCAGTGTTCTCCATGATACATGATTTGTTCCAGAATTAGTGCTAGATGGAACAGACCTAAACTCCAGCATTCTATATCTACCTTACCCACTTAGGATACAAACCAATCTGTCAATTGTACAAACAAATTATCCTTATATTAGTCTTTGTAATAATAAGAATAAATATAAACATTCTTTGTAAATATACTGTATATTTCACAGGTAAGAAAACAGTGTAACAACAAAACCAGAAGACACTCTATATGTAAATTCTTTCAGATGCAAAACCATCTCCATTTTTACATTACTCCTAAATCTATGGTCTATAGGATTCTACGTTCAATAAACAAACTCTCAAAACCAGCTGCAGTCACACCACATAGTTCTTCTAAAAAAGCTATTAAAAATCTGCTATTAGTTCATGTTTATTAGTAAAGAATAATTACTTTCCCATAAACCACCATTGTTTGCTTCATTACTTATTCAATGAGACACCAAGGAAGCCACCAGTTTAGTGGAAATGGCTGTCATACACAGAATAAAGGGATCTATAGTGCATAAAGGATATCAAACCCCTCTGAAACAAGCTAGGAGATGGAAAATGTAGCAGTTTCTCTCTCAGTTGGACAGTTGCTGCTGCAATATTGCAAGTCCTCTAATGAGATTTTCTTCATATTCTTTCTAGGACTGCTCAGTCATGTCAGCAAAAAGCACCTAGAAAATGCTAACATGCAGCATTTTGCAGTCAGTTTAGTATCTTCAACTGAACTACCTTTTGTAATCCATATAGCTGCTTCCAGAATGCAGGAAAAAAGCCCCCAAAAGCCCTGAAAAATAACCACTACCCTTGAAAATAAATTTATGTTTAAAAAACACATAAGAACTCCTGAGGTTGGGAACAGGCAAGCAAGCTCTTATTTGCTGCTTATACATTCTTGGAGACAGACAGAGGCAGTATTTTCTTTATACATTGAGGAGCAACCAAGAAAGCAAAGCCTGGACAGTTTGGCAACAGAGGAGTCAAGCACCTTGCACAGGAAGCTACCCTTGAAAATAAATTTATGTTTAAAAAACACATAAGAACTCCTGAGGTTGGGAACAGGCAAGCAAGCTCTTATTTGCTGCTTATACATTCTTGGAGACAGACAGAGGCAGTATTTTCTTTATACATTGAGGAGCAACCAAGAAAGCAAAGCCTGGACAGTTTGGCAACAGAGGAGTCAAGCACCTTGCACAGGAAGACTGGACAGGACAACCAAGAAAGCAAAGCCTAGACAGTTTGGTAACGGAGGAGTCAAGCACCTTGCACAGGAAGACTGGACAGGTTCCTCAGGGGCATCACATGGTCACCTCAGGCATGAGGACAGACCAGCTAATCAAATTTCTATAAGAAAATAAGGGGGGGATGACAGAGGGCAGGGAGGATGGCCCAGAAATAAATGTACAAGGGAAAGACAAATTCAGGGAATTTTGAACTAAACAAGTCAGGTGAAGCAAAACAAAAGAGGTAAAAAACCTGGTGGGTTTCTCTTTCCTGTCTGGGTTCTTTATGAACCTCATCTTCAAACTTTTAAGGTAACAGTCATTATCAGACAAAACGCTGTAGGAGCAAACCTGTAGTAGCTAGTTAGAGATGGTTTTTTCCCTGTAAGACCATATAGAAATGCATACAATTAGCTGTGTTTTTATGAAAAGATACATTACATACTCATTTAGAGAATTATAACTGCAATGTCCTGATAATCACTCACTTTTTCTAACAAACAATTGCCTAATCTCTGTCATTCTATTCTTCAGTTAACTAAAGAAAAGCACCGTTTCTCCTTTTTATACTACTAAACCTTGAAAAAATAAGAAAGGAAAAATATTTTTACCAGTGTATATTATGAGAAAACTAGTGTTACTTTTTAATTTTCCATTTATGATTTATTTTTATATTCTCCAGGGGTATGTACTTCCTCTCTTGACACAAGATGTTATTGATGTTGCATGTGGTTCAACATCTGAAAGGTGCTGCAGGGATTGAATGTTCTTATCAATATATGGGTTTGTGGCATCAGCCTCTAATCTTTGGAGTTTTTACTACCTGCAGAGTAATACTACAAGGAAAGGAAATCACAGCAATACCAATGAACAAAAGGATATGCTGTATCTGCTGTGAGGAAAACCTAAAATCATTTCAGTATAGTAAAATATCTCACTTTATTCAAATCAGAAAAAGCCTTGCAATAAATAAAAGACAGGTTTCATTTTTTAAAAAAAGACACCCTAGTTCCTAGCAGGCAACTTTTATAACCTCTCAAATATGGGGTATAAATATACAGAGCCTATGGGTTCCTTTCCTCTGCTTTCTGCTATTTCCTAGGCTGTTCAAACTGTGTGTGCTGGAGCACAGACACCACAGACCTCTATTTAGATGTAATATATGGCAGCAAGAATTCCCATACCATTCTCTCTTCTCCCTCTCCCTACCTGACACAGGCTACTCCTTACACTCAAAGTATCATTGTATCACTAACAGGATGATTGCTAATCGCCTGTCAAGCAACTTCTGGGAATTACTTTATAGTTATAAGAGGAGGAGATGTAAGTAACTGCTTGTATTCCATACTCATTTTGATCCAGGCTGAGTCTCCATACAGCTCCCAGATCATCTAATTGGAAAGTATCTCCAAACATACTATAATACAATTTAATATACTAGCACTAACTGGGAGAAAGCGAAATTCACTGCTGCCCATTTGGCAGAGACTATGCTTGCCCCATGAGCAGTTCAATGGAGAAGATTTCTGGCTGCTTTGGCAACATTGCTGCCCCATGAGATGTGATCCAAGAGGCACCTCTTGAAAATGCTTGGAGCTACAACCCAGGGTCTATTCCCTGCACAGAGTAGGGAAAAACAGTCCCAAAGAACAGGCAAGCTAGTTTAAACAAAATTCCATGAAAGCAAAGCCTTTGGACTCTGTTGTGTTAGGGGACAACATTTACAACCTGAAATCTACTGAAAAATCTACTCAAAGTAAACAGTAAACCCAAATACTGGGAATTTAACCTAGATTCATTGCAAAGCATAGAAGTTGCCTAATCTGTTTTGTGTGAAAGTTGCATGAAAAAGCTCCTTATCCATCTGCAGTAAAGGAGTGGGTGGGTTTGATCAATGTATTCATCTTCCATACATCATTTTTAAAAGTACTGTAAAACCCTATCCAAGCCAATGCTGTTGGTTAACTATGTCTATGCAGACGTTAGGAGATAAAGTAATTCCAACATCAATCTCTTTTTCCACTTTCTTGCCGCAAAACACAGCAATAAATTGCAGACAGTTCACCACAAGGCTAAGATGTAATGCTGTAAAAACTTCAATAAAGCTTCAGCATCAAATTGAACTCCCGTGATAGTCTGAATCACAAGGTCCTCATGCTGTGGCAGGAGATGGCTTTGCTAAACAGTAGCAGCAAATCAATTAAAAGTTGCAGTAAAATAGCACAAACCCTTGAAAGCTTTCACAGTACAAACACGGTAATGCTCAGTGTTATATTTAGGAATAGGATATAAATAACTCACAATTGCATTTCCAACGCTTCAAGCTTTGCTTAATGATAAAACGTAACTGTCTAGTAATTATAGCTGAAGAGATTTAAAGAATTTTCATGGAGGCTTTGTTGCTTCAAGCTTTGCTTAATGATAAAACATAACTGTCTAGTAATTATAGCTGAAGACATTTAAAGAATTTTCATGGAGGCTTTGTTAGAAGTGTATTTAAAATACAAACTAAGTGCACTGTTGCAGTACTAAAACTCTGATATTCTGCATGAAACTCCTAACACTAGCTACAACCTACACTTCGGTATATGTTCAAGTATCCATTATCTGTATGTCCCCTGTGAAGGATGGGCTGTGTTCAAAAGGAGTAGCTTGACAGGGATGTGTGCTATGCCAGAGCCTCTAGGAGGGTAGATATAAGTTGGGAAGAAGAAGTGGGAGATGTATAATGGGGCAAAGGCAAGCTCCTTGCTCCTGTGCACCAGTGAGGAGTCATTGCATAGTTTCCTTGAACCTCAAATGTTGCTTCAGCTATTCTGGGTCATAACTCCAAGAAATGCCAGTACTGACGCATGAAATATTAGCATGGACAACCTGGAATTACTTTTACTTTGAAAACATCATATAAATATAAGGCAGGAGTATAAGTATGGGTGATATTTGCAGTTGGTATGTAACAGAGCTGCTTTCTTATTAATCATAGAATCACAGAATTTTAGAGGTTGGGATGGACCTTACAGACCATCTAGTCCCAACCCCCTGCCATGGGGGGGACGCCTCACCACTAGACCAGGATGCTCAAGGCCTCATCCAAACTGGCTTTGAACACCACCAGGGTTGGAGCAGCCACCACTTCCCTGAGCAACGCAACCTGTTGTCTCAACACTCTTACATATGACACAGGTGTGGGTGGTTTGAAGACACAAAGTTCCAGCACCCTGCAATAGAAACCTTTGTTTTGTATACATCCATGCAACACTGAGACCAGAAGAGCCCCCAAAACAAGAGGCTTTGTGTACAGCTATGGCAGACCTAAATATACACACACTCTTCTTAGTTTAAGCAATTTTTCTGTGACAAAATTAGGTCATAGGCTTGTCCATTTTAGATTAACAGCTTCTCTTCAGCTCCTGAACCAACTTCCAAGGATATTCTCCAAGGGCACCATGTTGAAGATTATGTCACTTTTAAAAGGTATCAATGAGGAAGCTAATTTTTAAAAATAGAGATTTCCTACCTGTGCTTCTTAAAGGCCATCTCAGGTAATGTCTATGTATAAAAATACACTCTGGCATTAACTAGCAGAAAACTAAAAGTAGCAAAATTGGTAGGCAAGCAAGATTGAGGTGGGATAGTAAGACATTAACTCATTTCTTTTTTTTCCTTTTGAGAAATAAGCAAGGCAAGAAATAGAGCCAATACATTTGTGACGATGTTTCTGACCAAAGCTCTATACAACAGTGGGTACACTGTTGCAAAGACATCATCTTTCTCATCCTAGGAAAATGTATGTTAGGTTATCTCAATTCACATGATAATTGTTATGCCTGCCAGTGTAAATTACCCTGTTACCTATATGCTTGCCTACTTTTTCTCAACACAGTGCTAAGATTTGTGGCTGTTGTTCCCTACTTTATTGCTCAGACTCATATTTGGCATCACCTCTTCAGTAATGAAGTAGAACTACCTCCAGCAGCTTTCCCCTTCCCCTGTCAGCTTTGAACCATGGGGTTTCAAAGCACCTCTAAGGCTGCCCTGAAGATCATCCCATCACCTCTCGCTTCAAGGGCAAAAAAGGACTCAAAATGAGTCACAGGAAAAGAAAAGGACATCTTCATGAATGGCTCTATTGTGAACCCATAATGTTATAGCAAATGCTAAAACATTTTACAGCCAATAAAATTGTATCTGACTTTATGTAAAGGCATTCTATAAACAGAAAAGAACACATTGCATCCTGCTTTGAACTTCATGTGCATTTCTTGCAAAAACAGTCACTATATGCAATTCCTACCCCTTATAAAATGTTAATCGAGCAAGAATTAAGTGCATCAACTGAGAACATGAATAGCCATGTATTCTGTGTGCAAACCAGAATGAGCACATCCAAATGATGTCAATCCCTATGTACTCTAGGCATTGATATAATTTCTATGCACAATTATTAAATTGATCATGCTAAATATGCTATAATGCCCATTTTATCTAAATTGTATCCAAAAGTCACATTCCATGCCTCAATGTAAAATTACACAGGCAACATATTCTTTTTTGCATTTCATTCTAGAAATTAATTGAGTTTCTACAGCTAGGTGATTTAATGCAACAGACATTATTGTATCTTTCAAGTGTCATAAAGTTTAAAGAGATCAGAATTCAAGACATAAACCCTTCATGGGCATTCACAATTATTAGTTTATCGCTTTTTAGTATGTCCAAATTCATAATTGTCACAAATATAATTTGAAACAAAAGCAATGGTCTCCCCTTTCCTTTTCAACAGCTGAAGTGAACCTTCAGAAAACCTTTTGTTCTGCTCAAAAAGAAATCCATCTAAATAAGGAGAAATGTGTAGGTCTTTCACTGTTATCAGGACTGAATTCATTAATTTGATGAATTGTCACAGTTAGGCTATAAAGTGCAGAAAATGTCTTTAGTGTATAGAAAGAGCTCTGGAGTTCTCAACTTCCCAGTACCACTTGCTTTGAAACACCACAGTCAGCAGAAACCTTCATGCTAAAACTCATATTTTTGATTTTTATAGCCAAAGGAGAAGATAGTACAAATGCTGTTAGACATTGCACTTTTCTTTCCAATCACACTTCCTAAAAAATCCAAGATAAATTGCATTTTCCACATTAAACTAAAAAGTCAAACCACAAACCCAAGATCACAAATAGCCATGCAATTCCAGACAAATGCACTATTTGAAGTCTTAGACTTATCTGGTCAATAACCTACAAACAGCCAAAACTGAAAAATGATTTTATAGCCTAGAGGTGAAATTTCCCACTATGATCTCCTTTATAAACCCAGTTGAGATTTGGAAATTCAGTATTACAAAACTCAAGTTCTGCAGGGAATCTTGACGGCACCTATCACACACCAACTGCATGGCAAAGCTGAGCAGCCCCTACACAGCTACACAAACAGTCATTTGACAAAGCCAATGGTGTGTGCCTGAGTCCCCCAAGAAAGACTAGAGCTAGAGTTCAGTGCTCTTCATGAGATGAAGAGTATCTCCTGGGATTTGCTGCCAGATAACAAGCAACAATCATCTGAAAACAAGAGAAAAAGGGCAAGTATAAATTTGTCTTTAGAAAAAGAATAAGGTCAGGAGATTTAGATAGTTTTTCCAACAAGTGACAATTTGCACATTAGTAATACAATGGTGCAGGTATTGAACCACATTAAGAATGGGCCTTCAGGGCACCTCTTCTCTGCTGTCTTCTGATGGAAGATGTGACATAGACACATTGCACAAGTTGAATTATGTCCTCCATTTTGGGAGGTAAACAGTAGCAAATACTTTCCTCATCGATTGTATCTCATCTTCACTTTTTCATTTATTAGAAAACAAGGGTAGTTGCATGTTCCATCCCTGGAATATATTATACTGTCAAAAAGATACAAGAAATGGCTATAAGCAGCCCAAAGCTTAGACACCTGGAACCTTCTTTCTTCTCAAGTCAAGAGAAACAAGCAAAATAAAACTGGTCTGCATTATTTCTTCCGTGATACATACAATGATGCAAGATTATCACTTCAGAACCCTATTTCTGTCAGGCTTATCTGAAATCTCATATTATTTCCTTATACATTGGATTCTACATAGAGTGCTTGAGAATGACTGCATGAAAAGTGATTTAACATACAGACATTATTAATAGTATCTGGAGGAGGTTGGGTTTGCCCTGAAGAGTAGTTAAATGTGCCTTGGACTCTTTGGGGAATTCTGATCTTAATCCAGCAAAGCATCTTAAGAGTTTAAGTCTCTCATATGCTTAAAACCAAATGCATATGAAAACGTTTTGCCAGGCTGCAGCTTTTAATAGCTCCACATATGCTTATAATTAATAATCTGTGGATATTTTTCATTATTGGATTTTTATAAAAGCTGCAGGAAACCTGCCAGTCTTGTCATAGTCTGTAGTCACACAACATGAACTAAGGCAGCCCTTATTACTGACATTAAAGACCATTTGAGTCTGGTAACAGCTGAAATCCACGCAGTAAAGCAGACAATTTCACAGTGTCGGCTTAACAGAAGAACTTATAGTCCGGGTGTTGACCAGAATATCTAACTACAGTAGAAGAGACACCTGGCTAAAGAGCCTGGTGCTGCCCAGAAATAAAACTGCCAGGGTTTTCACTTACTTAGCCGGTGGACACTGGAGGGATTTATCCTGTAAAGTTCTCTGCAGAAAGCAGAAGCCCAGACAGATCACAAAATCATTAAAACTGGAAAAGACCTTTGAGATCATGGAGCCCAACCATTAACCCAGCACTGCCAAGCCCACCACTAAACCATGTCCCTAAGTGCCACATCCACACTGGCTTTGAATGCTTCCAGGGACAGTGAAAGCATCACTTCCCTACAGAACAAGTAGCCCAAGACCCTGATTCCCTGAATACAACAATACACAGGGAATGTCCAAATGCATTAGGAAGTGCATCTCTCATTCTATCTCTCATTCCAAAGTTTCCTCAAAAACAGAGACAAATGATGAAGCAGTGTTTTCGCCCCAGGGAAAACAGACATGGATTTGGTCTGTGGGACTTGGACCTCACAATCAAAAGAAAGCTCTTCAGTTTGTAGAGCCAAGGCAGAAGAAGTAGTAGTACTAGGGTGAGATAGTAGGCATCTTCCAGTGGAGTAAGCTTATTTAAGTGTTCTAGCCAATGTAAACACTCAGAAATCCAAGAAAGGAATCATAATAAACACTATATGACTGAAAAACTCATCCAAAAACTTTAGATAGATGGGTAAAATATATTTGACAGATAAAGAACTTAAGTCATGTGGTCATGCATAAATCCCTCCAAGGCTCTATTTCATCTTTCAGTCCTCACAGGCCTTTTAACAGAGCTCCAATCTCACATTAGTATCAAATCCAACAACTTTGTTGTTTTAAAAAAAAACTTCTTGGTGCCAACCAGCCAAAGCTGCCCAGTTCTCTAAGGGAAAAGATGCCACAATAATCAGTCAACTCTGATCTGCCTCTTATTGACATGCAGAGAAAGAAACCCTTGCTTTTAATAATAGGAATTCCTTTCATGCAGAGATAGTGAAAGCTTTCAAAGGGTAAATAATTCATTGTCTTCCAAGCTCTGAGAATAAATTTGTTCTTTTTCTGTTTTACTTTCTTTTAAGAAATGACATCTTAGGAAAACAGGGAAAAAGAGACTACTCTTTGCTTCTAAGCATACAAACACACTCTGTTTCATTCCCCCACTGCAACAGAACTATAAGATCAATAGACAAGTGCTGAAAACCTTTTCCCAACAGGCCGAGGCTCTGCCATCTAGTTTCTCAAAAGATACAGTTTCACTAGCAGCAAACCACAAAGAAACAGCCAACACATAGCTAGGGAGCATGCTTGGAATAATCTCTCATGGGGACAACTCCACCATAAGAGAGCAAATTAATTAAGCTTGATCATATCAGTGACTGGTGAACTATAGTTCTGTCTCCATTCTTTTAGGTTTTATCTAAACTCCAGTGACTGGTGAACTATAGTTCTGTCTAAACTCCAAGAGGATATGGGAATGTTGTTTTACTTATTGTACTTTTTTTTTCCTGCAAACAAAGGGCAAAATATTCCTAGACCAGGTGGAATAAAAAGAAATATGCAACATCCTCTATCTGGCAAGCTGGGCTGCATTTATAGAAGTCTAAAGCAGTAAAAAAAACCTAACAGAGCAAACAACATTTTTCACAGCAATTGGTAACAGCAGGTTAAGTGTCTGTGCCCAAAACTCAGGGGTGCTATTCTCATGCATTCCTCAATTCCCAGCCCAAATGCATTTGGCAAAGGATCTAAAAATCAGCTTAGAGATGATTCTCGTGGCTCCTATTTGCAGCACAGCAGAAATCACCTTGTATTAGGTTTATTCACGATCGCAAAAAAAGTAAATGCAAAAACATATAATCTGCCATCTGGTCAGTTCAAAGCCAAATCTATCTCAGGAGAGCATTTCTCACAGGGAAGGAAGAAATCCCAGAGGATAGTGTGTGATCAGGAACACCAGAACAAGTAATTCCATCCATCCTGCATGATTATTCCCTAATAACACATTTGATCATCTTTGGTCACATTTTACATTAAGTAAAGAATGGAGCTTTCAGGACTTTTATAAGAGCTCCCCCAACTTTATGCAAAGAGGTCACCGCCAGCAGCCACAAGACACCAGATGTAAACACTGTGCTGCAGCTGACAGAGTACTATTTTCCAATGACAATTTTAAGCAATGTATCCTCTTCAGGAGGCTGAAAGTGCATTAATATGAATGATTGGCTGACCAAAGTGAGAGTAGTAACATTTCAAACTTGTAGGTGCCTAATGTTGGGGAGGGTGGAGAATAAAATTACTATATAAGTGATAAATCACAAATTTATACCTAAGTACTGGTCTAATTATTTCCAGCAATGCTGACAAGAAAATTCACCGCCAAACAGTTTTTATAATGTCTGTAATTGTCAGCACTACTAATCCAGTTAAGAGTCTACTAAAATGATTAAAGAAATGCAAGATAAGGTTTCCACAAATATACCTACGAACCAGCTTGCTGCTTTAAGCCAAATTCTATCAAATAGCATCCTGGTATCTATGAAACTGCAGTTTTTACAAATAAGGTGTTATGAAAGAGGAAAAAGAAAGAAAATCAAATTGTTGACTGCAAATATTTTGTGTGGCAGCTACTACCATGTTGCTGAGACGTGGAAAAAGTGGAGCAAAGAGGAGGAGAGAACATTTACAGTGACAATGCTTATTGCTTTAGGTGTCATTTGATATATAAGCTCTGGGAACAGAGATTCAGTGCTGTTACTGAAATGGTATTGAAAATGCACTCAATGTTTCTCCTCACAGAAAGTGCAGTTCCACAATAAGGAGGGTTTACAAGTTTAAGGACTCATTTTCACCATCTGTGTGTATTTGGGTGGAGGAAGAAGAGGTGTCTCTTTGTTGGTTGTGCTCCCATCAGAGCAGCAAAGGTGAGGGGAGAACTCAGCAGCACCAAATTGAGCTCTGTGGCTCAGCCCATCATACACATCATTGATATCATGGTGGGCATTCATCACCATACACTTCAATAATATCTATGTCTAATGAAAAGAGAAACCAAAAAATCTAATATTCCTTTTCCAATCTTCTCTTCTTGTCCTGATACAAAACTAAACACTACCACACATAAGGCAAACTTATCTGAGAAAAAGCATTTGGCCTATTTCAATATCATCCATAAAGTACTTGAAAATCTGCTACACACCATCCCAGAAGGAAAAACAACTGGTGCAAACCACACTAACCCAACAAAGGTTTTTCTGTCCCAGAATTGTTGTATGACAAGGAGAAAAGAGGCTGACAGGGACACAAACAGGCTGAGCACCCAGTGTGTAATTGCTCCAGGAAGAATGGGAAGGAAGGAGACTGAGCTTTGGTCCTGCTAACCAGCAATGCAGCTGGCAAAAATTTCATCTCTGCCAACTCAGCTCTGCTAGGACCAGAATACAATGAGCACCCAAACTGATTATGTTAAAATTCTATCCCTACAATATCCATCAAATTGCAAATATACTCCTTGCCAAAATGACAGCGAGGTTTCAAAGCCTCATTGATACAGTCAGACAGCCTAAGCCTATATATTTTACAAATATATGTAAATAGTTCTTATCCAATGTATGTTTAAAACCAATTTGGCACATGCATCTAATTAGAATCCAAAGGCATTGCTTCAAAAAGAAATTTAATCCCATTAGCTTTCCTACCAGGAGCAAATGGGCATAAATCCTGCAGAGTGCAGGTTACCCAGTGCAGTGCAGACCCTGCAGCCTTTAGACTTCCTTAGCAACCTTCCCCAGCACAGTTTTAGCTTATGTGCTAAGATACAAGGGCAGAGGTGAGCAAGTGAATTCTTGGGCCAAAACTGGAACCTGCTTCTTTAAACTGAGCTACATGACCAAACAGGCCACACTGCTGCACAGTTTTTCAGCACATTTTTTCCAGGTCAAAGCCTTCTCTTCACACTTTTGCCACTGTATGTTAGTCACAGAACTACTGCTAGAAGGTCAATGCCAGGAAAAGCTGCCATACAAACCTCACCAAAGTTTATTCACTTTGGAGAAGTGTAATAAGACAGGGGGACAGTAACACAGTTACACTACACCCTCACCATATGAAAATATGCCATTACATGACATTGCTACAGATCTGACCCAAGCAGGGAAGTGGAGCAATTCAAGAGAAATTAATTTCACCAGATGACTGGAAAGACCTTTCACTTCTCAAAGCAAGCATGTTTTCTTAGGCCACTGGGGTTCAGCTAATTAGAGCCATTTCCTGATCTTGCAGAATTGTTCATACCCAAAGAAAATGGTTAGAAGAAAGATGTTTTTATGCAGAAATTAGCTTCAGTCTCTCAATGCAAATTTGTCCCACATTCAAATGTCTCTCTAAAAACCTGGGAAAACTTGGAATGCAGATAATAAACTCTGCAGAGATCAGTCTTGGATACCCTGTTTGTGCTGACTTACTTTTTGCACACAGTGCCTTTAGCAGTTCCTAGTTCAGCACATTGTTCAAGACTTTGGATGTCCAACAGCTCAGTTAGCAACCCAGATGTAGTTTTGCAGAACTAAGGGTGTTTTTTATCAAAACTTAAGGCAGAAATTTCATTAGTGTATTATATTCTCTCTTTCAAAATCAATAATGCCATTGCCTTTGTATTTTGCTCAGGCTTTTTCCAGCTGTCTTTCTGTTTTTCTATTACCTGCTGATGACTCTTTCTCCAGCTTGACACTATTGCTTTTTGAGGTCTTACAGTTTCTCTCCTAAGCAGCTTTTGCCTGAACCTCCAGCAGATCAGAGCAAACTGACTCTAACAGCACTGGGTGTCTGGCTTCCAGCACTGTATCAGCTTTTCTCAGATCCCTCCCTATGTAGAAATCCTTTCAAGTTATTGGCTGAAGAAGAAAATGTCTCTTCAAATCAAGCATTCAGTCTACTGAATCTGGTTTAGTGTTTTACTCTCAAAAGGCACTCGGGGTGCAGAAGTCAGTGACTGTGAAAGAGCATGTCCACTTCTGTTTGCTGCTATATCTGACAGTACATATCTCACTCATATATCTAAATAAGTGAGCTAATTTTCTTTTATTAATAGATCTTGCTTGCCTTCCTCATTGATACACAGATTTATTTTTTTTCAGTGGAAATGACCAGAACAAGTTTTAGGACAACAAGTATCATTACACAGAATGAAACAAGAGAAGACACATGAAGAACAGAATTCTCTGCAGAGTTGTAGCCAAGGTTAACAGGACTCCATAAGGTATTGGCACATTTTGGGTTTTCTAGATGGAGATTCCAAACAGGCTATATCCAAATCCAGCTGAAGCCAACCTGTTCTGCCAACAGACCCTGGGCAGTCTTAGGCTGATCACTGAACTGCATCCAAAATCAAATCAGATCTGGAAAGCAACTGATTCCTTGTATGCTAGAGTAATTAAAGAAGAATGAAGGATTTTCTGAAAAGCCTGGAGGGACCTGGAGCCTTTTCCCCAAAATTACACTAAATAAATTCTGAAAATATTTAGAGCAAAATAGTCTAGAGCTTTTCTCACAAATAATCTATACAATACAGCTATTGTATGTCTTTGATCCAATCAGTTGGACAACAAGTAATTAGATTTGGACTAACTTTAATAGATATATAGCAAATTTTTTCATTATTCTGAGACCTACTGTTCTTTTACTGTAAATTATCTGCTCTTATGTTTCATAAAAAATTTACTGGAACAGAAGATTGATACTAAAACCCCTATAAGCAGCTTTACTAGTTCTTATAGAGACCTTTTAGGCTTTGAATTTAGTTAGCTTTGAGGGTGCACAAGCAGGTATAAAAATAAGTATGTTTCAGAATCTTTCTTCATGTTCAGGCTAATTCCTCAACCTGAGTGAAAATCTCAGATGTATTAGTAAATTACACTTGGTTCTCCCATATATCTTCTTTACAAGGATACGTAATTAAAGAGGAAGAGAAACATCTTTACATGTTTACCTTTGAAACATGCCATTACAACATTTAAGGGAGAACAGAGAGAAACCATGGCCTCAAGCAAAAGTACAGACAAAACAAGAGTTATTTAATGGCTGGGGATTTACTTCAGTTTCCTTCTAAAAGAGGAATTTTGCATTGTGGTTGTGACATGGATGGTCATTAGATGTTACTGCTGGCTCTAGGCTGTCTTCCAAAATACATCTTAGCTGGGTAAAAAGTTCATGCCTTATTTATCTGCAATAAATGCAGCTAGAATATAGGTATATAGGTTTATTCTGGGAGCAATAAGTAGCAATTTCTTCTAAAAATTTTGGGGAAAAAATAAGTTACCTTTTCCAAACTAATTGCTCACATGGTCTACTTCCCTTTTTTTTCATCTTCTGGACAATCATACTGATGCACTGCACATAGTTCTGGATGGTGCTGTAAGACCTGCCACATGGCTCTGCAAAGCACAAACTGCCTTTCCAGGCTGTCTCTACTTAGCATTGCTGATACTGTTCGGCAGTCAGGGGTATCAACAAAAAAAGCAGGGCCAATGTTTCTGTTAATAAAAATATCCCTCAGTTATTGGGGAATTAAATTTACCAAACACTTCAAGGCCTTTCAATAGGAATTTTTCTTTAATTTCTATCCAATAGCTCACTTAAAGAATTCACCTCCACTGGCTTGTATATGCTGTGCAGCAAATTTGGTCTACTCCAACAACAAGTCTCTGATAAAAGATTTCCAAGCAGCTGGAATTTGACCATAACAAAAATTGAAAACAAGGAGCATTCTGTAAACAGAGTGGCATGTGCAGGAAGCATCAAAGCCAGAGGCTGCTCAAGTGGGAATAGCAACAAATGTAAGAAGGTAAGCCAACAGAACACAAGGCTTGTTCATAGGAAGGGAAAGGGAAGAAGTTGGTTTTGATCATGTAATAATGAATTTTTCATGCAGTCTGAGGCAAGTGTTAATGGTGAAACCTGTAACAGGCAATTCAGGCCAGCTGAGGCAGCATGACAAAGAAGACATGTTCCCTTCTTGTAATTCTCAGAACATCCACACTGTGCTCAGCCTCGGTGACCACTTACAGCAGTATTATTGATAAGGTCTAAATTATCATTCTGTCAGCAATGCTACTAGCACTCAAGTTAAAGAAGGTGTAAACAACAGGAGGACCCTAAGTGATGCTAATGACATGATGTTCTCTCTCTTGCAAAGAGTTTATGCTCGTTACGGCTCTAGATGTTACATGAGAAAAATTATATTCCCCAAGTAAAGACAGTAAACACCCTACATGTTTCTTCCCTTTCTTTCTACTCCCTTTCCAAGCTTATGGGACCATGTTTTCTTTCTCGCTGGACCTGCATGGTTTTAATATACCCACAGATGGGATCCCATGGAAAGCAATGAAAAGAATTGCTCCATCTGCTTTGGGTGAGGAAAAAAAAGGAAGTCCAAATTTCTGTGCTTTCAGAAAAGCCTTACCTTCTTTCATCACCATCATCTGTTTGCAACTATTCCTTTGAGAAACCTAAAAGATTATGGAATCCTTCAAAAAGCAAAACAGCAACTTTACTGGGATTCAATTTGAAGTTGAACTGAGGACATCTATCTCTCTCACAAATAATATATCTAAACACATTCCTCATTTTCATTCTATTCTGCTATTTCTTATTTAATGAAGACAATTAAGCAGCAATTTCAGCCAGGTCCTGCTGTTCCATTCAAATCTATTTTCATTAGATTATCACTTCCATCTGTGATAGAAATATTAATTATGTTTTAAAGGTAGTGTTGTACTTTAATATTTCAAAAATATTTGTTTGTTTGTGTCAATGAGAAGGAAAACATTGACTGGAAGCTGCAGCTAAATACCACATTTTATAAATCTCCTCTCTGGCAAAGAATGTCTCTATAGATTTCAAGAGCTCTCAAGGAAACAGTGCTATTGCCAAGAGCCTCAAAGTGAGCTGCCATCACAAAATCATGGGCTGAATAGCAAGATTTTAGTTTATCTTCCCCACCTTAGAAGAAGAGCGAAAAGAGATGAGATGGAATGCTTGAAGCAGAAAGCTGATTGCCTTACTAAAACACCAAAAATCTCTAGATAAACAGAATAACTACGCTCAAGTTTAGTTTATCCACCTTAGAAGAAGGGCGAAAAGAGGAGATGGCTCAAAATGCTTGAAGCAGAAAGCTGATTGCCTTACTAAAACACCAAAAATCTCTAGATAAACAGAATAACTACGCTCAAGTTTACAGGCAATTTCCTTAGATGATGGCACAGCAGAGACTACATGTTGGGACCCTGTTCTTACTGGTACTTGGACTCTGCCTTCAGAGCAGAATTGCACATGGCGAAAAGAGGAGATGGCTCAAAATGCTTGAAGCAGAAAGCTGATTGCCTTACTAAAACACCAAAAATCTCTAGATAAACAGAATAACTACGCTCAAGTTTACAGGCAATTTCCTTAGATGATGGCACAGCAGAGACTACATGTTGGGACCCTGTTCTTACTGGTACTTGGACTCTGCCTTCAGAGCAGAATTGCACATGTGCATGCACATGTTGCCTGGGAATGGTTACAGCACTTTGCCTTCAGTGGCTGTGAAGTCTCCAAATACACTTTCAGCTACCCAGGGCAAAACCTCAATATAATGACAGTAAGAAAAGATAAGGAAAAATGGTCACTTGATTCCACAAGATCCTTTCCTATGCAATCTTCAAAATACAGGTAAATAAACACATCTTACCACTCCAGTGAACACTTCTGCATTGTGCCAAAACCCCACAGAAAGCAAGGGAATAATAATTACAATATATGCTAGTCTGAATTTTTAATTAATAACTTCCTGTGTGTTGCTTTTGGTTTATTGACAAGTACTTCAAGCATATTCATCAAAAGGTTTAACAAATCTTATGACCTACATTACACACATCTGTCAATCCTAGTGGATATACCTCCCACCAGTCATAGAGAATCCTGAGCTCTGGTTTATGCACCACCAATCATCTTGTTTGCTGTTGAGCAAGCTGACATGGAGAGAAGACTGATGTACAATTTAAGCTGCAGAAAGTCAGAAATCCCTGGGAACTAAGGAGTCTCCTTCCAGAAAATCTCTATACCATCTGTGCTCTAAGTATAACATAGCAAAACAAACCAAGAAATCAAGTAAGGCTCAAGTCCTAAAGAAGCTTTAAAAAAGGCCATGTCACTCCAGTATTATGCTGGTTTCTGGTTAAAGTTTTCAGAAGACTATCTGCTCTGTTGTAGGACAGTTTCTGAAGAAGATTAAAACAAACCTTCACCCTCTGCTACAGACTTGGGTTACTAGTTTCTGATTTATTATCCATTTATTTGAAGCAGAGGAATTGCCTCTGGTCCTCTTGTTCTCATCCCAGCTGCCTACCTTCTCTACATACGTGGATGACAGAAATGGCTCCATGTTCTTTCAGATGGGGCAATCTTTTTAACCTTGATGGGTTTAAGTGACAGGAAGGAAGCACTGATGCAGCAGAGAACTTTCTTTATTGCTTTTCAGGATTGTAAATCTCCAAACATCTAACCTACTTTTCCCAACTTAAGGTTCACAAAAACCTTGCCTTCTGTTTCAGATCGCACTTTGACCTGGCAAAACAAGAAACATGCTCTGGACAAACAATCCTGCTCATTATCTACAGAGAAAAATTCAATTTTAATTAAGTTTTACTTTGTGTGGATAGAGCTGTACACCCCAATGCTTTTGCTGTGCACCTTCTGCTTTTGCATCCACAGTGCAAAAGTCTGTAGTTCTTTGAAGTTGAGCTAATAACAGTAAAATATTTCACTCGAGGTTTTTTTGTGTGTAGAAAATAAATGTAATAAAGTAGAGGAAATCCTAAAACATCAGGGTACCTTCAAGTGCAATGTCCTGCCCCAAGAGCTGCAGGGAAGGAGCTGAGAGCTGGCATCAGTAGCATGCAAAAAAAGCAAAATTCCTCCCTTGGAAGAGAAGAGGAAAAGAATTTGTCCTGGGTGTTTGCTATATACTTTTGGACATGTCTCTTCATTAAAAATGCATTTACACTTATTCTCCTTGTTCCAAAGAGCAAGAATGGGATTGTATTTAATTTCCCTGAAGTACCTTCCTCAGATTCTCCTGAAGAAAATCTGTTCCAAACAGCTTTGCAACAGCACACAGGTCACAAGAGGAGAAATGGGAAGTGTGCTGCCATTTTGTAGAGACAAGAATAGCCCTCTACCCCCATCCCAGTTGTGGAAGGGAAGTAGGGAATCTTGTGCCTTGGCTGGAGATGGATGGTGTTTCCACAGGAGCTGTAGAAAACAGCAATGGAGCTGTGGGTGTCTGTGTGAAGATCTCCCTTTTCTGCACTGCCTGGGTAGTTGAAAGGAAAGAGTTGGAAGAGTAGCACCGTCAGACTGCATCATCACAGGTTTCATTCCTGGGCTTGGAGGCTATTGCATCAATGGAGGCACAAATGCAAAGCAACCAAGCATGGCAGCATCCCTCACAGCAGCCAAGCAGTCCCTTAGCATCCAGAGCTGGACCTGCCAAATGCATATGGGATCTCACTATCAACGGGTAATAAGCAGCAAGTGAAGCTAATCAGGAAGGTGAGAAAGCAGTGCATCAAAAGGCACAACACAGCTTTTTCTGCAGGGGATAACACAAGCATCATGCTGTGACCAAGTTAATGATGCATATCCATTCACAGTCCAGGACTGTATTCCCATCTGCCTGGTAAATGCCATGTCAGCACACCCAAAGCAAACATGGGTCACTAGAATCCAACCCAGAGCAACCACGGAATCACAGGGAGAAGGAGATGGTGTTACCTACCATTGTCAATACAGCACTGCTTTATTGCTGTTAACTCCAAATGCCTTTTGCTCCACGAGAACATTTTGTTTGCCATCCCACAGCATCAGTACACCATGAGGAAAGAAAATTTGCTTGGAGTTTTAGGGGATTAACAGCATGAACAAGGTCACCAGGTTGACACCAACCAGTATGCTTTTAGAGGAGCCCTGGAGGAACCTGAATCTTATTATTGCTTCCAACACCATCTGATGGGAGTGACAGACTGCTTATTTTCTCAGCAACCTGAATTCATACTGAGAATAGTGCTTCTCCTCACACTTGAATGCATGTGCTTTCTATTTTCACTGGTGTTCACTGTACAGGGATAATTTCAGGAACTAGTTGCCAATAGCTGCTCAATATCTCACTTGAGGAAATGCTGTGTTCATTCATAAAATGATTCTGCCTTGCATACCAGGCTGAGACCCTGAGAAAAGCTGCAATATATTGAAGGAATACATTAAGTCCTGTATTGAAGTACATTGTTTTGAAACCTTAGTTCACATATTATCAATAAGTATTGTCATTTAGTTAAAGGTGCCATTTCTCTGAAAGTTAGATAAAATGAGATCCCACCAGATCACTGCAACAATGTGCTGATGAAATGCTAAAGTTTAAAGGCAAGTTGTAAATAGAAAACAAAATATTAAGCAGAGAAAACAAAACTTGCCATGTTAGACTGATATAACCCTTGAAACATCAACATCCAGTGAGATCTTGATGAATGAACAACTCCACACAAGTCAAGGTGCAAAAAATAGTACTGATGCAGTGTCACAGAAGTTGGATTGCTTCACTCCCCTCTCATTCCTGACACACATACTGCCAGCAAATTTCTAGATTGCTTCTCTTCAGTTTTGAAGGCAGTGAAGGGACCAATAAAACTCTGCATGCAGCACTACTGATATTTCAGGAAATGGTGGGGAATGGCATCCCAAGTTCAAACGCTGTATCATAAAAGTGGTAAGGAAAAGTTTGAGTTAGGTGTGATCATCCAGGAGGCATAACCATTGAATGACAAGCAGGCAGACAACTAATCAGTTAAATGGTACATAAACCAACATTTGGAAACACGAGTTGCTGCACAAGTGAGTACACAAGAATACTAAGTGTTTCATTACTTGAAAGCAAGAAGTGTAGGACACCATGATATATCATCAACAGAAAGGAGCTGCAGCACAAGGACCAGACTAAGTGGCCAGGAGTCCACAGGAAAGTGAATAAGCAGTGTCCTTAGGAAAACAAGAGAGTAAGCTTGGCTTACCAGGCAGTGTGCTAAAGCTAAGCAGCACCACTTGCAATGAACCACACATCTGGAAATGCTGCACTCTTAACATCTGCCTAACAGATATCCTGCAGGCCAACCAAAGTCCATGGAAAGTTTTATGACTTCAGTACATTCTGCTCCTAATTCTTACTGGGTTTAAAAGATGCTTTTTATCCTTTCAAAGCAAGCTTGGAATAGACTTAGCGTAGAAGAAAAAAGGTCTTATTTAAAGCTTGAATAAAATCACAAGAAGACTAGTAGTCCACTGAAGAAGACATCTATCAAAAAAAGGGAAGAGATATTGAAACAGAGAACCAGGAAGCATTTTTGCAGAGCTCTTAGAAAACCACTGATTCAATTTCAAAATCTCCAGGCTCTACTGGAATTTGAGTGATTAAACAATTACAAATCTGCCAAAGATTTCAAGAAATCACAGCACTCCAATTGTAATGAGCGTAGTCTGTCAGTTAAAACTGACATGAGGCATACAGAAGGCACAAGGATAAACTATCACACCAAGAAATAAATTTCAATCCCTCTTCCTTTTCAAACAGAGGTCAGGAAGGTTAGGTACAAGAAGTCACATAAATTAAACACAGGAGGGTGGGGAAGGGAACAAAATCACTGCATTCCTGGCCTTGAAAGCTAATGGCAGCACTATGATTAAATAATTAAATGTCTCACCTTGTGCAGTCAAGCTAAATTTCAACAGGAACAATTAATTGTCATATGATCTTTTATACTCTGCCCTATAGGTACTTTTAGCCAAAGTAAAACATTTCCTCCTGTTGCCTCTTTCTCTCCAAAAGGTATAAAAATGCAAGGAAAGAATACTTCTCATTTAAGTTAAATAAATGCCATTTACAAGGTTGCTGTTCAAACATAAAGGTTCATCCTTGTGGGAGTTTTCATCTCATTTGTAGAGCTTAATGCAGGATGAGGATTATTTGCTTTTCCTGAAAAAGCATTGAGAATTTTAAATGATTTCCTATATTGTGCCAGGACAAGTCTAAACAAAAAGCAAGGGCAAAGCATGAGGCTATCAACAGTCCAGATCCCACCTGCCATGTGGAATACCAGACTCAAGTCCCCTTACTTAGGTAGACCATGGCCTCCAACTTGGTCTCATCACCCAAGATATTTTCTTTCATTCCCTTAAGTTATTGTCAGCCTAAGAAACTTGTTTGAACCTAAGTTATTCTGAAAAAAAGCTGTGACTTTATAGACTTAAAAAGTATATTTACAGAAAAAAAAAATCTCCTTTGCCAAGTTCCTGCCTGACTGTGATTAAGCTTCAAAAAGACAACATGTGAACAACACACAGACAGATCATCACAAAACACAAGATCTTATTTCACTGCCTTTCCCACAGCACCTTCCACTCCTTCATTGCATTTGAAGACTCTTATGCATTAGGCAAAGAAGACATTGACATTTAAAGGCCTGAGGCAGACCCCAAATCACATACTAAGGGAAGGGTATCACACAGGAAGGGAACTGAACTCAACTTGAGCAGCAATAACAAGGCAGACTTTATGCAAAAATAGGTTTAAGCCTCCATATTTGACTCTGGACTTTGATCACCTCTTTGTGAAGTACCACAACTTCATGCTACATAAGCTTGCTTACAGAAAGTCTGAGAACATCTTTTGGACCATGGATGGTACTAAGAGGAAGTGACTAATGAAGAACTTATAGGAGAATGTTGCACATGTGTTGCACCAGTAAACAGCAGCCTGGTGGAACACAGGGCAGACCACTGCAAGCCACCAGGCTCTCACCTACCTAACCTGGCATTAAGGCTGCATGTTTGCTTTCCCTGGCAGAAGACACAATTCAGATTTCAAAGAGATGAGGACAACTAAGAGTGACAGCAACAGGAAAAAAAAAAAAAAAAGGTGGGTATGGAAGGAAAGAAGTAGAATGAAAAGCAAAAGGACTTTCAACCTCCTCCTCCTTGTTGTCCTGAACCATTGCTAATACAGCTCTCACCAGGCACAGTGGGACATAAAGGGTGCTTATGCTGCTGGTTTTAAGAGGTAACTTGCAGGCAAAGCATGCTTCCAATTTAATCTTTTATTAGCTGTGGTTCCAAATGAATACTCCAGGTGGCTGCATAGAAACAGAGAAGGTGAGAAGATGGATAGGCAACAGATATTAACAGATCATCACAGGGAACAAAGGGAGATAATAGTAGCTTTCCATTTCAAGAGGTTCTTAATTGTCCAGTATAGCATATATAAAGATCTGAATTCTTTAGTAATGTAGTTTGCAAACTCTGAAAATGAATAGATGGCATAAGCCTCAAAAAACCTCCACCTTCCCCACCCCATATTCTAGATTAGTGCTTCTTTTGCTTTCTTCTTAGTTGTTTCTTTTTTTTTTTTTAAATCTCTCAAATTTTGTTCCTGTACCCCTTGCCCCCCACTTTTTTTATCTAATTATTTTTTTTTCCACGAAGGAAGGAGCTATGAGCAAACCTCCTCTCAACCAAAGTGCAATGCTGCCCTCCAGAGCTGTCAGGAAGAAAAGTGCTCCAGGAAACATGAAACCATCTCCAAGTAAACCACAGCCATTCGCATGGAATTGCTGAATCTAGTCTCATATTTATTCTCTGGATTGAAAGCACGCCTGCACAAACAGCTTATCTGGCTTAGCCTGGTTTACTGACAATCATTTTGCCAACTCTTTCCATACACAACCAGTTCATCAACTGCAAAGCAAACAAGGAACTTTCCTCCTATGTAAGATATTGAAAAATTCCAACTAATAAATTAACTCATCTCATCTTAAATTCACTTAATATAAGGAATGGTCTGATAAATTTTTAAATCCTGATTGGAAGCCTCATTCAGAAGATATTTACTGAGAAGCTCCAGAACAAACAGTGTTTGGGTATGACAGGAATTCAGCTACCAAAAAAAATATACTTAATTTTAGATTTTCTTTACTCTGAGTTCTGGGTCCTGGTGCTATATCACAGTGTATCAGACACCTGTTTTCTAAAAGGGATAACATTTTAGCTATAATTGGAGAATAAATTTACTCCAGTGATTTATAATGAATAAAATGCACAACTTGAACAATATTGTGAAAGTTCTGCCTGGAAGAACTGCCTTGTTTATCACCTGCAAAGCCAAAATGCACAGCTTGTGAAGAGCTTACATTTTCTGTAACACCAGGTTCCCAGTCAGCAATTTTTGCTAACTTAAAAGATACATCACCACAAAAAGCAGCCCTCCCTTTCCTTTTTATTAATATCACTTCCTAACAGCTTCCAGGACATAAAAAAAAGCAACAACAAATAACATGATTTCCAAACTGTTTTCCCTCACCTCTGAAGCTTGATGAAAAAAACCTACAGAGCAGTTTAAACATTAATATAGACAGGTAGATTTCAAATCCCAGCAGAAAAGACTGAGCATTATAAGCTGTTGCATCTTAAAAGGATGCACCAAAATTTACCGTTGGGATTTATCCAAAACTTTTGTACATCACAGGACTACACCTGTGCAGGAAGACAAGAGGAAAGCAACAGGAGGGTGGATTCAGGGCTGATTTCAGAGAAAAAAGAAAACAAACCCTAAATATTCCATATACTTGGTTTATATTTATTTTTCAGTCTGATTGAGGAGGGTAAAATAGCTGCTTTCCTCCTCGTGACACTACCAGCACCAGCGCCTGTTTTTTCATTCTCTCAATGTGCAGATGTTAACAACTCCTTTGCACCCAAGCTGTGATAGGTCAGATCCTCACTGGTACAGATCAGGTCACCTCAACAGAAACACGCTGGGGTATTACAGATGGGAATATGGTCCTGTCTCTTTTGCCAAGGAAAGTTGCAGTGCAAAGCAAGCACAACTCACTCATGTTTTGAACTAAGTCCACCGAGGCCATTTTTGCCATCTCCAGCAAAAATATTCAATCCTTCCCAAATTACAGCTCTTCAGATACAGGGTCCAGAGGGAGACAGGAAGCCTCAGAGGCCAGACCTCATGACACAAGGATGCTGGGTTCCAGCACAGAGATCCAAAGGGGCAATTTGAGCTTCCCTGAAGAGGATGGCCTAGAAACAATCCCAAGGCCAGAATTACAGGTTGAGCCCAGCATAAACATTTAATGATTCACACATTTACTGCTGAATTTAAATGCTGAGCAGGGCAAGCCAGAAGCCTGGGAAGTACCCCAGCTGACCAGGAGGAAGAAGAGGAGAGACCTTCCTCCACTCAGCAGTGTGCCAGCAGGCTGAACATGGCACTGGCAGCAGTCTCCCACCAATCGCAGCACTACCTGGGGACCAGTGGTTAATTGTTCTGCACTTTGAAGATCTGTTTTCAAGTCTTCAAAACTGAGCATAGTACATAGTAATGCTCATAAAGCCCCTGCAATGTGCTGAGATGATCTCTGAGAGAAAACTTAAATTTACAGACCCAAAAGACAAACAGAAAGAACAGCAGGATGTGTCTGGTTTGCTGATTATCTATTGAAGAACACAATGTTTCTGCTACATTTTAATTCAGACAGCAATTTGCCAAGCTCTAAGGACTGGACACACCATAATTTACCTCCCTCATGCCAATCAGTCACATACTCTTCATATGATAGACTAGATATTTCATGCTGTGTTTCTGCAGACTTTTTCTTTGCTCTATAACCACTTATGATCCAGAAATATGTGTATTGAGTTTTAGTACAGAGAATTTTAATTAACTTTACAGGAATATATTTTACCCTCAGCTTTCATGTATTGAGTTTCAGTACAGAGAATTTTAATTAACTCTACAGGAATATATTTTACCCTCAGCTTTGGTCAATGGGACAAAGCTGATGACTCTGTGAATACCTTTTTATAACAGTAACACTGGAGCTTGGACAGCATGATTTTTTTTTATCACACTTTTTTCCATTTTAATTAATTTAGATTATTTTCTTTAGTCCAACTTTCTTATATACTTTCTGCCCCATTTCAGGCATTTCTGTTAGCTATGGAAATCTTAAAAGAACATCTATGTGGCTAAATCTGCTCGCTGTAAAACCACAAATCATGAACATACACTAGGGAGTAGAGGAATGAGAATTCAATTAAAGTACTTGCCATATTCCAACCTAGACTGCACTAATAACAGCAGTTTGAGTTGAAAAAGAGATGACAGCCTTTTTAATTATTATTATCTGTTTCAAAGATCAATTTTCCAGATTGTCTCCAGATGGTGGAATTTTAAAGCCAATTTACCTATTCACTTCACTGAGAGCTTTGCAGTGGTTTTCTTCAGAAAGCTCTAGTATTTATAAAATGGCAAATTGCTTCCAATGGGAATAATAAAAGAAATGCTTGTTTATTTAAATTTGTATTATGTTCCATGATTATGGCCCAATCTTGTAACCCTCTCTGCATTAATGGATTCTGAAGTGCTGCTAGCAGTACTTGGGCCTCATCCAGTTCTCCTCATGGCTCTTCATTTCCCATTAAATATTATCAGTGATTTTGCTGATCTTTTTTTATACATGGATTTCTTACACAAGAATTTTTCTATTATTAAATAAAATCACCACATTTTCCATACAAAGTTTCAATATTACCTTAAAGACATTCAGAGACAAAAGATCTATGTGAAAATAAAAACATCTCTTCTTACGAGACACATCTAGATTTCCAGGAAAACACTGAGTTGCACCTTGCAGTCCCTCAACTGATGCTTTGGTGAGTTCCCCAGAATATAATAGAAGTAGAAACAGGCAAAGAGATGGGGATATATAATCAGAAAATCTAAATTGTCTGGAGGATATAGCAACCAAATAGCAAGGCATCTATTGATACAGAGTTTTTTCTTCCTTAGCAGCATGACACAGGAGACCCTTAGTAATCCTTAGGCAAATGATTATCCCCTCAGCTCTTTAAAACCCAAAACTCCAAAATCATGGAATGATTTGGGTTGGAAGAGATCATCTAGTTACAAAACCCCTGCCATAGGCAGGAACAGCTTCAGCTAGACCAGGTTGCTCAGAGTCCCATTCAACCCAGTCTTGAACTTTTCCAGGGATGGGACATCCACAACTTCTCTGGGAAACCTGTGCTAGTGCTTCACTATCCTCACAGTAAAGAATTTCTTCCTAACATCTAGTCTAAATATCTCCTCTTGTAGTTTAAAATTGGTCCCCTTGTCCTACCACTATCTGCCCATTTAAAAAGTAGGTCTCGCTCTCTTTTTTTTAAATCCACCTTTATGTACTGCAAGGCTACAATCTACAGTTCTACCCTGGAAACTTCTAGAAATTTCCAAAGCATGCTGACACCAGTGCTATCCATGAAGACATGAGCATCCTCTTTCAGAGGGTTTTTACAGGGTGGATGAAATTGAATACCTAACAGCGTCAGAGGACTTCAGGACCACCAAGGCTGGAAGTCATGATGGGGTGTCCACAGTCCCAGCCCTGCCCTGAGCAGGTCTGATCACTCAGCACAAGGAGTATTCAGCCATGCTCTTATCTCCAAGGATAGAGATTGCCCAGGTTTCTAGACCAACCTATGAAGTGCTGAGACATACTTGTCCTTTTTTCTTTATTTTTGTCTTAAAGTCTTGAGCCAAAGCCAGTTGAAGTCAATTGAAAGACAACCAGTGACTTCAATAGGTTTTGGCTCCAGCCCTAAATGAACACTACACACCAGATTGGTTCTATATCTGTCTCTAGGAAGCACTTGAAAATTGAAATGAGGAAAGGGAAGAAGAGAGCAAGTTTGTGTATATCACACTCTCTATGTTCAACTGACTTCAATAAATTTCAGAAGAAACATACATGCTGGGAATGGTTTTCAATTAATAAATAACACAGAGGTTGAATTGTTCACCTGCCAACTCTTTACTGTCCCCCAGCAGAAGTGGAATTATCTTTTAGCCTCAAGGTTACTTGCAAACTAAAAGTTACATTTACAGAAATACCTATTTGCCAGCCTTTTTTTTTTTCCCCCTTTATTTCCATTACAGGCAGCAGCAGTATTTGACACCCACAAGGACCCTTCTCAGCAAGACATTATATATCACTCCATGGAAATACATAAATGACAAATTATCCCTGATAGCATTGTGTCTCTGCTGACCTGCTCAAGGTTTAAAGGCAGCTGGCAATTAAATGCCATGGCTACAGACCTGTTAAAGGCTTCAGCAGAGATGTATTCATATTAAGCAAAGGGAATTGTACCTAATGGTGTTTTGTAGATGTATTTCTCTGATGAACTTGAGTAGTATTCATTCTTTCATTTCTCTTAGTGAAATTATCTCTCCATCTGTCATGTATTATTGCTTAACAAGCTGAATGAGTTCTGTCTTGCATTGGCAATTGCCTGGTCTAAAGCAAGAATGCTGCTTCCCTCCTGCACTTCTCTTCATCAAGTACTTTGCCAGAGACTGAGAAAGTAGAAAGGTACTACTTGTCCTGAAGCTACAAAAGCTAAGGATTTGTTAGCAAAACTGTGCCAGAAAGCACCACAAAGGGCTGAATTGATCCTATGGAAGATAAAGCAACTTACAGAGACTGGTCCTTGTGTACTTTTAGTACAGGAATTTACCATAACTACTGAGGGTCTTGTATTTTTATTAAGTGCAATAGCATTGCCTTCCCCTGGGAGTAGACACATAGCCTAGTCCCTATTCAGTAGTTCTAGACTCAAGACATAGACAAGAGCACCTCATGCTTAACTCTCTAGCAATAGCTATAGGCAACTCACTGCAGCAGACAACTACTACTCTGCTACACCATCTATGTGGGTCAATCAGGTGGGATAACATGATTTGCAGTAATTCTAGAATCATAAAGATATGTTTGCCTTTCCATCCACTTAAAAGAAAGCCCCTTCCACATCAGATGAAGATCACACAACCACATTCTCAGCTCTTAGCATTCCTAGACTTTTCCCTTAACACTCAAGACACATAAGTAATGGAGCTTTCAAGTGCATTTAGTACCTGAAAAATCTCTGCTGTAGTCCCAGTAAATAGGAATTTTCCAATAGATTTTAAAGTACAGGACAACACAAAATTTTGTGCACATTGAAAGAAAAAATCTAGTTCTTTATGTAAGAGAGTTTTGTTATTTTGGGATTGTTATTTTGCATATGTTTCTTTCTCAATTCCAAATATAATTTAAGTTATGATGTGTAACACATTCTAAAAGAGAATGTAATGCATATGACACAGAATTTCCTAACATTTCACAGGGATCTCAGAGGCTACAGCCTGCTGTTTTCTGATCAGTACTGCTACCATGCTTATCAAATACATACAGTGATAAACTTCACAAGTCTGTTTTTCATTTTGTATGATAGAAAATAAAAGGCATTTGATTGTGTAATAAAAAAATAGCATTATTAATCAGGTTTATTGAACCACTGACTGCAAGTGAGGGACAAGCTAGGCCCTTCTCCCATATGTGCACCAGACTAAAACTAACCCTCCCTTACACAAGTCAGTCCCCATCTCCACATTGCTTTTGCTAAAAACTATCAAGATCTCAGCATGGTTTAGCAATCTTAATCAAGTGAAGAGCACTTTTCATACCAACATTGACCTGAGATGTGTCTAGCATTAAACAAGTTGCAGATCTGACAGTCCACTGCTAAGGAAGATAAGACCACACAAAATCTTTAGTAGTCAGAGAAACTAAAGAAACACTAAGACATTCTTATGGTGCAGATGCAACATTGCATTGAGGGATTTGTTGGAGAAATAATTGAGGGATCCAGAGATACCTAGTCAGGACAGGGAGAAGAACAAAGACAAAAAGTCTAGGAGGAAGGAAGTAGAAGTGAGGTAATCAAGGCATTTAAAACAGATGAGAAATGTACTGAGAATCAAGGTGCCCTAAGACTGAGAAAGGGACTGAGTTAAATTCACATGATTGCGAGAAAGACACAGGTTTGGGCAGACTGGGGAAGATAAATTTAAAAAAACCCTGGTAAGTAGACCAAGGAACATCTGTGTGATGCAAAAAGTGTCTTGAAAAAGAAAATACAAATTCAAACACCAGAATCACTTGGGACTTTTCAAAATGTCACTATTTAATTTCAGAAGAATTATTGTGACCCAAAGGCTTTTTATGTTTTTCGGTCATTAGTCATATCATACAAAGTTTTATCTATAAGCTGCCCTTAGAAGAATCTGTGGGTTAAGAATACCACATGAAAGCTGTGCATTTGGTTTCATTTATATCACCCTTTTGCAAGGAGTGTCTAATTATCTACATGTTTTGGCCCCAAATTTATCTAGAGGAATGTCCTTTCATGAAATACTGGGAGAGAAGTGAATTCAGCTCCAACATCTTCAGAAAGAAACAGGAAACATGTTATCTGTGACTAGCAGTAAATAGATCAGGAAGGTAAAAAGAAATGCTGAAGGCTGCAAGAATTTGCAGACAGGTCCCAATCATTTAAAGCCTGAAACTGTTAGCTTTACTGTCCTGGTACATAATGTCAGAAGAAAGTAGTCACTTCCAAGCACTGCTTGGAAAGATTAACTCGGGAGAGAGAAGCAAAGCCTCTGCAGGACTGAATATTTTTGCACTAAAAATGGTGTACCAACAGTTTGAACTGGGTGGCTTTCATGCGAACGAACAAAACTAAAGATGTGAAAACAAGTCTCACAAAACAGTGATATCAGTGTATCCAAATACAAGTAATTTGTCAATTGTCCCTCTTTATAGTTCATTTCAAACAAGAAAATATACCTGTGAACATGGAGTACCCAAAGCTTTAGTGTGTGTTTATATATCTAGACAAACACACTAAAATGTGTGTGCACATATGTGTATACAAAGTTTATGCTACTGCCTTAAAAGACACTACGTAAAAGTAAGGGAGACTATAGCAGAAAAAGACCCCCACATAAGTGCACCACTTCACCCCTTATGACTATCTCACAGGAGAGGCTTTCTTGCTGCTATTTTGCAAGGACATTCCATTTTATCCACACACTCTCCATCTTAATTCTTCAGCAATAAAAATCATATGGTTTTCCTGTACTTTACTACTGGGACTCTAGTGTCAAAATATCCCTTAACTACATGTAGAGGTATTTCTGTCTCACAAACCTTATTCTATCTGTTCTTCCCATGTAAGATAAGTGGGTGGAAATTCTGTCTTCTATAGAAGAATGTTCAGTGTTATTAACTGCTTTTCCATTAGAGGAAGGAATGTCAAAGTCATACACTCTCTGAAAGGAGAGTATGTATGTACAAAGCACACATCTCTTATACTGTCCATTAGCTTAAAGTATTGCACTTATAGTTATAGTAGTCTATTTTTCCTTCTTTCATGGGTAATGGTGCATGGGATGAATGTCTGAATCTTGAAATGGAACTACAGACTACTAATCTTAAAAAAAGTTACCAGCAACAAAAAAGACACTGGAGAGAAATTGTTTGCAGTGTCTGCCTGATGGGGGAGAAGTCATCACATAGTTTTAGTGCCAGTCAATAGACTCAAGTTACAGCTTTAAAACAAAAAAACAATGCCAAAGGAGTGGTGAGGGGAGGGGAAGGAGAGGGAGCAAGGCACAAAAATCCCCACAACATCACATAGAAACCTGTCTTCAAGGCAAAATGCAAAGGACACTTATCAGATAAACACTTCTAAGAACAATTTATTTCTTTTATTATGTTGCTGTTTGAGATTCTTAATACAGGACAGACTGGCCTAGCTCATCAAACACAGTCGTACACTTGAGTTTACCCTGTATTCAATCTACTATTGAACTGTTCTCCACCTCATCAGCTTTTGCTTGTTTCTCCTGTACACTAGCAAAACTGTCAAATGTTTGCTGGGAGCTTCCTTTCAGCTTCAGTTCACACTGCTATAAACTGAAAAACCTACAAGATCAAGACTGGATTAGCTACACCTGCATGTATCACCACCCTACAGCATCCTGCTATTATTTGACTTTTATCATGTTAGCATCTGAGATGCACTGCCCCTACATTAATTCCAGATGCCTTTCTAGATGAATGGCCTCCTGTCAAAGTGACAGGGCTCACGCCAAACAGAGGCATTACAAGTGAAGATGATTACAAGACAAGACTGCACTGTCATGAGCTCAAACACTAGACAATGAGAGCACAATGCTAGAAAAGGGAATTGGGATGCAAGAAGCTCTCTAATATATGGTTTTCTCCTTCCCTATTCTTACAGTTGAACAGTTTTAAGAAAAGATTAATAGCACCTGATAACTGAAGACATATTTCCATGGAGTATACACACTACCTACATACAGAAGTCATGATTCACCCTCTTCTGTCTTTCTAGGAAACATTTTCCCTTGATGCCTAGAAGTTCACAGCAACAGCAACTTTCACATCCATTCAGTCCATTGTCAGTGACTCCTCCCTCTTGCCTAAAGGTAGCAGCTACTTCCTGATGTCCAGACATTCACCTACTCAAAAATGACCTGGAAAGCTGGTGCTTGGGAAAGCTGGTGCCTGAGAAAGCATCTAAAAAGTAGCTCTTCAACAACAAAGCCTCATAGATCTTTCCCCAGTGTTAAAATTATGGGCAACTGACCATTCAAGTGAACTGGATGCAAACAATAAGAAAAACCTGAGTCAGGTGCCAACAGCACTATAAACACCTCTGCTCTCTCCCCTACAGATTACCTTAGTTTTTACCTTCAAATTGCCCCTACTTGTGCCTTGTAGATTAACTGAGGTTTTACCACAATCCATCCACTGCTTACCACAGAGCTCCCAGGGGCACCACCCAGCAGCCTGCAGAATCATAAACCTGTCCCTTCACCTTCAGATGGTCCCACCAAATACTGATAAACACACAGTGCTTGGAGAGATTTGAGGGGGCTAATGGGGGTTAGGGAGCTCTGGAAGGGGTGTGAGCATGCTAAAGAGGAGTTAGAGGGGACTAAAACGGTTTTGGTGGGTTCTTGGAGACATTTGAAGGGGGTTTGGAGTGCAAAGGGGTTTGGGGGTGCTAAAGAGGTTGCAGAGGGTGCTGAGAGGGATTTGGGGATGCTAATCAGGTTTTAAGGGGTGCTGAGAGGGATTGAAGGTGCTGAAGGGAGTAGAGAGTGCTAAAAAGTCTTTGGAGTGTGCGGCAGAGGTTTTGGGGGAGAGGGGTTTGAGGTGCTGGGATGGTTTGAAAGGTGCTAGGAAGGGGTTTTGGGGAGAAAGATATTCCCTGCACCCCCATACTGCCCTACCTGCTCAGGTGCACTACTCCCCTCCTCTGCACTGCCTTTTGGCACAAGGCTTGTTCCTTGGCATCTTCCTTGAGCAATACTCCATCTCCAGGTACATCCAGGCGCTCCCCCAGCCCCTGAGAGACACTCTCACTGTTGCTCCCTGAGAGATTCCCC
>NW_008674134.1:106141-136263 GCF_000695815.1 Acanthisitta chloris
AGCTGCTCTCCTCCAACAGCTCCTGCAGGAAGTGCACTCAGGTAGCACCTAAGAGCTGCCCCAGTGGTGCCCACCCCCTATTTATCCTCAGTGCCCACACCTGGGGCTGTCACACCCCCTCCTTATCCTCTGACCACAGATACTTGACCCTGTGATCTTTGACATCAGTCCCATGAGGAAAAGGAGACATTATGAAGATGATGATGAAGTCATATATTTTTCCTCCACTGACATGTACACTGCATGCATGGCACATTAAAAGTATGAAGATACAAGAAGGAACAATAAAAGGAAACCACTTTGCAAGATTATCCTAGTAAGGCAATTAGAACAAATCTTGATTGCCAGGTTCTTCCTCAGAAAGATAGAGTTCCATTTTTCTGTAGGAAACTACCCATTTAGGGAAGGTATGGCAAAGCCATACGCTGATTTATCTGTGATGGTTTTTAGTGTGGTGAATCAGGGAAATGGTGCTGATCACAGAAACAGGCTGTTCAGCCAGAAAGCAGCACCTGCCAGACCCCACAGAATCTTAGCCCATGTGCACTGAAATCACAGGCTCTGCTTGCAATTTTATGGGTGAGTATTTTTTTTGCATTTATTGAGCTGGATCAAGTTCAGCTCATACAGGAGGACTGTGACAGATTTCATCTGTTTGACAGCCAAATCTAATTGTATCTTCTGTACAAAATGACCAAAGACAAAAGTGCACATGTCTAGGTACTCCAGTGATGTGCCATATGGAGGTTTAGATAAAGGTTTTGTTTTTCGCTTGTTAGAATTCTCCACAATCTCTAGGCATGGCCTGCATCCTGAGTAATTGGAGCAGAGAGGACAGACCTGAAGGCTTTTCTGAAATGGAGAAGTAAGGTAACATGATCATTTCCTTTTCACTGCTTGGACCATCAAGTGCAGTGGAAAAAGTAGTTAAAATTGATCAGACATCAACAGTCCTGGTAGACACATCAGTACCAAACAATAAATACTTTACTGCTGAAATTTGGTTCCTTATTCTGACATTTATTGCTGATGTTTTAAAAGGGATGCTAACATTAGAAGGATGTCTATCACCATTAAATTCATGACCCTCCAGGACAGCCTCCCCTGTCCTGTCCCTGTGAGACTTAAAGATGCTCTTAAATATTTGAGCAAGGAGTATTTGTCTAGTGCTGTAACAAGTATTGCTCAATGCAAAATGATTGCTCTTGCAGTTCACACAATCAGATTCCTACTAATGTTCAAGACAATGCAATGCTCTTTTTGGCTACTTTGATTACTTTGACTTTTTTACTGAAACAGAAGAAAAACCAGAAAAAAGTATCTGACACAAGTATTTGAAAGGTTCTCTGAATTTTCCAGCTAATGAATAGCCAAACTTCTTCTACAAGCCTTTCTTCCCTTCAGGTAGCAAAAGCTACAAGAGTGCTATAAATACTTGATTCTAGAAGGTATAAACAGCTTTAAAAGGCATCGATGAGTTAATCATTAGTCTTAGAATTACAATATCTTGCAAGTGCACTGTGAGTTCAGTTTTAGTTAGAATGAAACTGGGTGGATTCAGTCCAGTATATCCAACATGCCCATATGTACACCAAAAAAAAAGAGAAATACCTCACATGTGCAATATTGCACCCTCTTCTTGTAAGTACAGGTAGCTACCAGATGAGTTCTAGGACCAACCTACACTGCAATTAGTTACGTACAAGTTATGGAACACAGCAAGTTAGTATTTTGTGATCTATCCTGCAAATAATGACTATGGCTGCTCTGAAAGAACACAAAAGGATATCTATAATGTGCTTATAAGGATGGCTGGCATGAGGCAGATCCTAGTGTAGAAAAAAGTCTCACATCATGGAGTGTCAAAGTCCAAAGATAACAGCAGGAGTCTTTAATAATCTTCTGAAGATAGTAGTCAAAGAAATTACTTAAGTCTCTTGCTTAAAACAAAAAATAAAAATTGAAGAGTTCTCGTTTGTTTGAATTAAAAATAAAGTTTATGCTTCTAAAAGCCAATAATTTGTTTCAAATACACCAAAGTATTTTTTGCAGTGAAGTGACTCTTGGTTTCTGCATAAGTATTCACAAAGCAATAATTCCAAAAATGTAAAGCACCTGTTTGTTTCACAAATTGCAAACCCATATGTGTTGTCACAGTAAAACTCGACTCACTACTTTTCTCAGCAGGGAAAGTCCATGAACTCTCCAAGCAAAGCATCCCCTCCTTCCAGCTCAATTCCTGTTAAACAAGGGGCAAGTTAGGCTTGTAGTTTAGGCAGGAATTTACTTACCTCATGGGCATCCAGAGGATGACACACCCTGACCACAAAAATACCTTTTCAGTGACAGGTTTTACAAAAGCACTCTGCTTCCTTTTGCTTTCCAGTCCTCTTTGTTTGGCATTTGGATGGCTGAAAAAGGAGCCATATCTCTATCAGCAGCATACACTATGTTTTCCAGAAACTGTGCACAAATCCTGAGAGACAGCAATAAAAATGAGCTCTAAGTACCTTGGATGACTTTTCAAAGGACATGCAGGATTTTTAGCAGCATGATTCCCATCTATCTTAACTGCTTCATTGCTGCTTCACAGAATAGGTACACCATGTGAAACGTGTCCTCTGAGCTCGCTGGCATACACATCACCACACGCCATCATTTTTCAATCATGGATACCTCTGCTTCTGCCACTTAGGCTGTGGAGAACAAATGATCCAGTTATTGCAAGACCTATCTAAAGTTTTAAACTGCACATCACCTTCTCTTACGAGCCTTCCAGCACCCAGTGGTATTTTGCTTCATTAATATTGCAGCTGATTTCTGTGAAGTTATTACTCCACATGAGTGAGAACAGCAGCATCATCACTTTTCATGAAAACATCATCAGGCTAGAAAGAGCTGGACTCCTTGCAACTGGGAACAAGGAGGAAAGTACACTGCTCCTTTCCAAGTGTTTCATTAAAATTGTCATAGACTAGGAATTAGGGGAACAAAAAGCAAAACATCAACTTGCTTCGAAGATATAAAACATTGATACATTTAATTAAAAAAAACCCAAATATGATTAACAGAGTCAAACAGAAAAAAGAAATTCATGGGAATACACCTGTACACAGATCCAAGTTTCACAAGTGTTTGCTACCAGACCCGCACTATGATCACCTGAAATTCAGTTGGGGAGAAGCTGCTCTTTTGAAGCACCATCCTTCATCTTTCCTCCTAGACTCAAAACTCAAGTGCAAATGCATCACTGAGTGCACAGAACAGCAGATGCCCAGCTTTTCCATAAACAAAGGCAGCTAGGAGGTCTCCACTGGCTCCTCAACAATAAAGCCAGCCTGCCTGAAAACAGGAAGGATACAGGGAATATTAACGTTGTGTGCTAACTTTGCTAAATGTTAGCACACAAATCTTGCAAATGAATGCAACGTGAGGTTACTAAGACTTCCTGCAAGATTTAGCACATCACTGGTGGACCACAGAAAATCTCCCCACATAGGACCAAGGAAACTGAGTTTAAAAGCTGCAGGAAGTTCCTGTGTTGCATCATGCACCTTTTTGAGAGTGATTCTGAGGAAAATCAATTTGTGGAAATCAATGTAATTTAGAAAAAAAAAAAAAAAAGAAAGAAAAAAGTTATCTAGCATCCATAAAAGCTTCACAGAGTTATGCTCAATATAATCTTTATTGCATTCCAAGCCAAACTTACAAAGAAATCAGCTGTCCAATTCTCTCCTTGCAGCAGCTTTTAGTTTTAGAGCCCACATCAAAGCTTTCACCTTTCTAATGGAAGATGCTGGAATCTTCCTCAGAGTTCTTTCACAATCAGGCAGAAAGGTCAACCCAGGAAAATACAAAGCTCTGCTCTCCTCAACTCTATGCATACACAGAGTGATTTTGTGACTGAGCTAAAGCTACATTCACTGGGAAGGATAAGAATACAAGTTCATTGCAAAGTACTTTTAAGGATCTAAATTCTCTTCATACAGCAAAATAATGGCCTCATTTTAAACAAGCAAAAACTGCTGAATCCTTCATTTGAATTTGTTTTAGCCCTTCATCCAGCAATCAAAAATGAATCTGCTAATTTCATCTGTCAGAGATAACAATGTCAGGTTAGTCTCTAGGGAACAACATCTCTATCTGTGAAACAGTCAAACCACTTTCCAACAGCCTTCTCAGTAAAGGTCATAAAATGCAAAGAGCCCTATTAACTTGTCACCAGGATTAGATGGGTTACAGATGATTAAGTCAAGTGTATCCAAGAAAGTACCTCAGTTACGGTCAGTATAGGACTAAACCCAGAATTGCTTCCCAAAGATGTTCTCCATTTTCCTAATCTTTGCTTGACACCTCTAGTAAGATCATCCACACTGGACAGAATCTAGAGACACTCTTATTCCTGGGGTCAAGGCACACTTAGATCAGCACACAAAACTATTTTCATCACCTAGAGTCAAAATTATATTAATCATCTTTAAAATAGGCTAATATTTATCCTTTCCATTCAGTCCACCTAGAATAATTGCCTTCAGCAAAGGAAAATTGCTTTCATCACTGTGCTGGTGAGTCCTGGTACAAGAATGCAATATTTTTAAAGGGCTTTTTTTTCCCCAGGAGAAAATGCCATAAGATATATTTATCTCTAACCAATGTATTTTCAGCTCTTACTCTAAGATTAAGGAATTAGGAGACAGCTACAGCTGCTGTCCTTATCACATTAATTGCTACAAATTGGCAGTCATCTCAAAAAAGAAAAGCCACTTCCAGAGAGCTCCTAGTTTTATGTTTCAAGTAGTGGGCAAAGAGCATATTGAAACTATCTATCTTTCTTTCTATTTATCTCTAACCAATGTATTTTCAGCTCTTACTCTAAGATTAAGGAATTAGGAGACAGCTACAGCTGCTGTCCTTATCACATTAATTGCTACAAATTGGCAGTCATCTCAAAAAAGAAAAGCCACTTCCAGAGAGCTCCTAGTTTTATGTTTCAAGTAGTGGGCAAAGAGCATATTGAAACTATCTATCTTTCTTTCTATCTATCTTATCTACTATCTATCTATCTATCTATCTATCTATCTATCTATCTATTTATCTATCATCTATCACTGTAAGGCAATGCTCAGCTACAAATTCACACAAAAGCAATTGCTCTTGATGCTGCTATTCTTAGGGAAAAATTATTAGACACTCATCTAAGAGGGAAATACAAATCAACCACCACGGAGTCCATACTTCACAGCCAATACGTGAATACAGAGATGGAGTTCATAGCTTCACAGCCAATACGTGAATACAGAGAGAATTTCCTAATGAGGGCTAATGCAAACTCTGATGCAGGAGACAAATTGTCCTCCTTGTGACCTTTTGTCATCTGCAGCCTAAAAAAAAGGGTAAGTCACACAGTGACTGTCCTCAGACTAAGCCAGCAAAGATACTTTCGACAGTTCGAGCAATTGTCACCTCTCATTTCAGAAACTGAATTTCAAGAAAGTCAGATCTGGGTTTTATGAGAAATGTCATTGTATTGAAACTGCACTTATTTTTCAGAGGCTCCATAAACTGGCTGAGCAAAGTCTTAACTGCATTAACTTTTTAAGATATGTTCAAACAACTGTATTTCATGGAAGAGCTATAAAAACCGGACTTAGTGCCTATATATCATCTCCTGAAAAGGAATCCATTCTGTCCTGTGTTTTGAACATAACTCAATAACAAACAGACTTCCCAGACCATACCTGGGATGCATGGCTGTATTGGTGCAGGGTTCCCATTGCACTCTCAGTTTAGGATCTGGAATGACAGATTCAATTGCCTAAATTATGTGGTGGCTGCTTGTGGAGATTAGGAAACTGCTGGTCTTATCTTTTGTAAAACTACTAAATGTTTAGCCTAGTCTTTCCAGCAATTCACGCCAAAGACCTTCTACACTGCTATCAGATAAAAGGAAGCTGCTGACATATGAATCAGTTCATGGTTTAAACACTTTAAATACAGCACCGTATTCTCCAGAGTATGGAAATTTGTTATCCTACCCATAGATTATGTGGCAGCAGCAGCCTTGAGACGTTTTGATCAGTGACCCTTATTTTTCCTAAGCCCAGGGAATTTCTCAGGTATCATCCAATGGAGAAAAAAAAAAAAAAAGCATCTCTCAACGTCAATCATTCTTGGCCCATGTGCACTTTCTCACTGAAGCATCTTAACTCTAAACTGATTGGTCTTTTCCCTCTGGAGTCAGGCTGAGTGATATAGCAGCTCTCTCAGTTGTGATATTAACATTTCAAGTCAAGCCTCAATTCACATCTCCATCTGAGAGACAAGATGCAAGACCTTTAGGCCTGCAAGTGCTGCAGGGAAGTTTATTTTGATTCTCAAAATCTCTAGTGTTTAACAGATTGGAAGTCTTTTAGTAACCAAGCTGTCTCAAGTTAAAACTCCTCCTCTAGAACACAGAAATATGCTGTTGAGATTTCTAATCTGTTCTGGTTTGGGTAGATGCTGAAATCCTGCAATTTTTGGGAAGAACCCTAGCAAGCAGATTCTGAGAGCACGTACCTAACCTGACTGGCAAAAATCCACTTCAACAACATCACAGTCACAGCTGTTTGCCCCAGCATCTCCTGCAACAAAGCACATTTCTCCATAGACTGATCAGGCTGCTTGTTCACTATCTGTGGGTCAACTGCTAGATTTCTTTTACCTGTTTTTCTAAGGAGCTGCAACAATCTGTGGAAGCAGCTGAAGCAAAAAAAACTCCAAGGGTTTGGGTCATGTTCCCTGGTAACTCTTCCAGCCAACAGCAGCAGCTGCAAGCAAGATGTTTCTCAGTTGAGAGGGTCTGAGTTCTGCTGTGGAAGAAATCATAGAGAAATAGAAAATGTTTAAATTAGTATTTTCCCCCAGATCTTTCAAATCTATTTTATTTTTCTGCATTGTGATTCTAAAGAGGCTTCACTTAAGTTACTTTAAAAGGAAATTTTCATTGCGAGGAGGTTCCCAAAGATCAGTATGTTTTAGGAATAGCTCACTGTCTTTATAATACTTTTATTTTCTCAGAATTTAGAGTGCATCTGAAAGATGCCTTCTATTTTTACAAATGCACATATAGATCATTTGCATGTTCAGCTTTCACTCTAAGTCTATCACTTTTTAAGTCTATCAATATTGAAGAAGCTACCCAGAAATCCAAAAGAAAAAAATCAATTTTTTTCCCCACTGAGTAATATCTGCAAATTTAAAGGACTTATGAAAACTTAAAGGTGGTTAGAAATGTAACAAAGAAATGGTAAGAACACTTGTCATTTACTCTATTATCCTTAAGAAAGAGAAAGAATGATGTTTAATTTCTCTTCTCTTTCTTCTCTTCTAAGCACAGTTTTAACTTTCCACATTTTCAAGTGTAAGGGCCAAAGCTGTAAAAGCAATTATCTGAACAAACTTGAATTGAAAAAAATTGTGAAAAAAATACTCTGTAGCATTGGACAGACACAAACCAAAAGTGTCTTTCTATTCTAAATCATGTGAAATAGAGACTACTCAAATAGCTGACAGAACCACGTGGCTCATTTATTGTTTAGCTGTAGTTATTTATAGTGTTCTCTGAACTAGCAAGAAAACTTGGCCATTGTCAGTGATAGTTGTAGAAGAGGGAGAAAAATAGAAAAAAGTAGTAGTTACCACTGGACTGGATGTGGCAGTGCAGTGCTATCATAAGCTGGAAGAGGAACTGCATAACAAACTCATTCTGAAAACCCCTACTACTGAAACTAAATTCCAGTAAATTCCAGTAAGTAATCTTGTTATTACTGCAGCTCTTTAAAATGACAGCGATGCAGCATCTAAAGGCCATTTTATAATTGTTGCTTGACATTATCGAAAATTCAGTCCTAGTTAGAAATATAACATTTAAAATCCACACTGTTAAAGAAACTTATTGAAGGAACAGGTAGATACAAGAAAATAAAATATTACATTACTATTAAACTATCAGTCAATATTTGAGCGACTTGTGTAAATGTGGTTTTTTTCAGATGCTGAGGGACCAGATCCAGAGCAAGGAGCAATGGAGGAGAAGAGTGGAGCACCATTGGAAGGTGGGTTGGCATGTGGTGTTGCAGGGTAGGAGTGACCCATGGCTATATTCCTAAATTATTGTGGAGTTTTATGCTTCTTTTGTGCACCTAAAGCAATGAGCAAAGTGGGATTTTGGGACTGGAGGTGACTCAGGCAAGGTGAGCAATGACTCTCAGACTGTAGTAGCTGTTACTTTTTAGGTGCTGAATTTCTGGTGAAGCATTAAGTGTCCCTTGTTTTGTTTTACAGGTGTTGCACAAGCATGGACACAGCAACCCAGATGGACAGAGCACAGGTGGGCAAAAGGTCAAGGTTATGGTGAGGGACACAGGAATCACTGGGGACTGGTTTAACTTATTGTATGTGTGCACTTAATCTTGCAGGTTGCCTTTCGTGTAGAGTTTTTTCACCCAGTCCTGGCCACTCTGTGAGGCAATGTTCATTGCCAAGGTTTGGGTGCAAATCATGCTCAGGATGGGGTTTTGTCAGTCAGGGCAATTTTTGAGGCCCACCTGGGAACAATGTTTCCAAGGAGCACTGCAGACCCAGTGATGGCAAGTGGGGAGTGGAATGGGTGAGCTGAGAATGAGGGCTGATTTCTGTTAGCTGCATAAGGTGTGTGTGGTGAATGGGTTTAACCTTGTATGTGTGCATTTTTGTCTTTCATGTTACATTATTCAATGGTGTTTCAATTTTGAAGAAAACCCCCTGGGTTTTGTGTTGCATTGCCTTGCTTTGCACTTGGTGTATATTGCTCTGCACTTACACTGACTGTGATTTGGCAGTGTGATGAATTAATTGCATGGCCCTGCCTTGGTCTGTATGGGAATTGTTCTTGCGTTGTATTGTTCTGTAGGTGTATTTTTGGCCCTGTCTTGGTTAGGAATTTGTATAAATCTGCTTTTTATATGAATTCAAATTGCTTTTACCTCTCTGTGGGTTATTGCATTGTAAAGTCCTGTATTTGTATAGACTGCTCTCCAAGACCATTTTGCATTCTATGGTTATGTACTTGGTTTTCTATCATATCAATCTGTGCTTGATTTGACAGTCAGTTGAGAGAGCAAAATTTTATAAGCTGTGCAGAACTACCTCTGTGGGCTTTTAATGGAAAAAAGGAATTCAATAATGTTGTAATAAAGATTTGATTGTTCCTTTTTTTGGCTCCTGTCTTTCTTTGGTGTGCCTTAGTCTTTTTCCTTTGTGTTCTGCCCCTCTTCTCTAAAAAACTCCTCTCTTCTCTTCATTTTTAAAAATGAAATAAAATAAAGGCAGTAGAAAATGAAGAGTGCCTGGGAGTTTTAAAATTAAAAAATTTAAATGAAAATAGATTTACCTGCAGGTACTTGAGCCAGACCTCATCACCTTGGAGAGGATGAGGGAAGCAATGCATGGCATTCCCTAGGAGCCCAGGGCAGGTGACTGGAGAGCAGACATGCAGACACATTTTTAAAAATGAAATAAAATAAAGGCAGTAGAAAATGAAGAGTGCCTGGGAGTTTTAAAATTAAAAAATTTAAATGAAAATAGATTTACCTGCAGGTACTTGAGCCAGACCTCATCACCTTGGAGAGGATGAGGGAAGCAATGCATGGCATTCCCTAGGAGCCCAGGGCAGGTGACTGGAGAGCAGACATGCAGACATAATGCAAGTAAGATGATTAATTAACCCCAAATTTGGCAAGCGATTTTGGCTGAAAACATATTTTGTGTTTAAAACTTTTCTATAGGGAAGGAGAGCTGTGAAAGAGAGGAAAGGTAAGATGAAATAGCTGCTGTTTCTCTAACACTCCTCCTGGCACCTGGAAGTCTGGATGAACATCCCATAACACACTGGAGACTCACACATAAGTAAAAATAAAATCCTACAATGGTGTCAGGAAACAGCTTCACCTGGGTTTACACTGTCTGACACCCAAGTTAAAATGGATTAGACAGATTCTGGTGTCACTGTAGTCAGTGGAAATGCTCCCATGAATGTCAAGAGGGGCAGGATTAAATTAATGTGATTCACTCTGATCACTGGTGTCTATAGAGGCAAAGAGAAACTGTTCTATAAAACAAAGAAATAAGTTTTATATTATTCTATAAAAAACCAACCATAGCTGTAGATGCTGAATAAAGAGGAACTAGCATCAAATACAATCCACACTCTTATTTATTTATATCTTAATGAAAAATTCTCTTTTTTAGCTAAAATGTTCCACACATGCTCTCAGTGGCAAGGTGTTTTTCTGCATTTCTTTACACATAGATATCAAAGCACTGTGCATAGTAGAAAGAGACAAAGAAAAAATAATTTTTAAAATACAAGTGTATGAGGATATTTTATATGTGACGTGAATCTGCTTAGAACATATAAAGGAACCGAGAGATAGCATTGACTAATGTCTTATTTCTCAGATCCCCAAGCGATTTTATATCATCCTCAGATTAGCCCAAAGCAAAGAGATATACACTTTAAAAATATATTACCCTTTTCTCAACATAAGCAATCCTTGAAGAAAAAAGTCAACCATAAAAAGGCAAACTCTGAAAACTAGAAAAAGCAGGGAGAGGGCTGGATCTTAAGTGACTCTACTTGTAACTGCAGTGCCTAGCCTCTGCCTGAAAAATTCAGATTTTTCAGAAGGGCTATTCTCCCCTTGACACCCACAGCCTATCCAAAATTTCAACAGCAACCCTATGTCTTCCATCCCATTCTGCCAAAACAACCCAAAGACATTAGAGCTTGTGACACAGCCCCTGAACTAGGCAGTGTAGAAACCATTAACGAGATGTGGTTCCTGTGCTAGGACAACCTCCCTGGCCACTGGCAGCACTGCAGTGCCATGGAGCCACTAGATAATCCAGATCCTCAACCATGGGAGAAAGCAGGACAGCATGGGGCACTAGGGCCAGCATCACCCAGTGCTAGTGATGTCCTGCACACACCCAGCCCAGTCAATCCTCACCCCACAAATGGGGTGCCTGCTGTGCTGTGGCCATCTCCCACCCTAGGCAGCTCCAAAATATACCCATTTTCCAGCCTCCTCCCTGTGCTAAACACCAGGTGATCCTTGCTCACGTGAATACTTCGGTAACTGGTCATGAGGCAAGGAATGTTGAGTAGATAGCAGCTCACATCCAGAGCTTAAGGACCATACTGCACACTGTGACAGGTAGAGTTGTGCAGATCTGGTTTGATTACATCACTAAATCAGCCTCTTTGATCTCCTAAAAGATCTTACAATGCTCTATTCTTTCACTTAGAAAGCAAGAATAAAATCACCTCTATTTCCCTGTTGCATTCCCAGTGAGCCCAGCAGGCAGTACATGAGTTTCACAACATCACCCACCACTCTGTGTTCAGAAACAAGGGGAATTACTGTATAATGAGGGTATGATTCACGTATCTTTATTTTTTTTTAAATTTCTTTTGGACTGCACCACAATCTGTGCAGACGTGTCAGCAAAAAAAAAGAGAAGCCAAAAATAAATGCAAAAATCTACATTCCCTGTCCAGAAAAGGCACTGAAACTGTTTGAAATTCTAATCAAGACAAATACTTCAAACATAACTACAATACACCTCCTGCTCAAGGAGAGAATGACATGGGTAGAAACAATTAGCCAACAAAGGCAAATGCCACTAACATCCATCCTCACCCACTAACAGAAAACATCAAGTTCTTCCAAAAAGGAAAAGAGAAGTGCATCAAAGCTGAGAGGCAGAAGGCAGACACTTGAATTAGAAATTACTTAAATTGAATTTTATATGAATAATGCTCAGAAGTTGGCCTGTTTCAGACAAACCTTGAGTTTTCTGCATGGCTGGAATCATATTAGCAGAGAAATTTTAACATCATGTATTCACTAATCTATTATCATCAAGTTAGAAATAGACTATTGCATTAGCATGCAAAAGGATGCAAGCAGCACTACAGAGGAAACCAGTAGTTCTGTCATAAGCACTGCAGAATGGCAGTGCAGATTTGTATAAATAATGAGTAAAAAGGAAAAAACTGAGCTTGCACTGTTCTGAGGTTATGTGCCTTGATTAAAAATTAAACTTTTTACACCAACAGCTTTCCTCTGTTAAATGCTCTAAAGAGATGTTACCAGCAGGTAGACTGGCATGCCACTTGTCACCTGATATGGGCTTTGTACCTACCTATTCTCATTGCCTTTAATAGAAATGGACATTGCCTTAACTGATCTTCACTACTTGTACCCTGAAGGACTTTTTTGCTCAGGGTATTAGCAAAGATGCCAACTTTTGAATTGGGCATGCTGCTTATGTTGTGGTCTTTCACTCTCCTCTAGTAAGATCATATTTTCCAAGGAAGTTCCTAGAAATATTATGTATTTCCTGGCTTCCTTTTCTGCCTTTGGAGGGCAAAACTGTGCTGGTTTGGGCTAGATCCATGAAAAAGACTGTACAGAGGCACTAGGGCACATTGCTGGGCAACTTTTCAACTACATGTATTGTGCCCCTGAAACATGAAGGCTTAAGGCAAGCAAGACAACTGATCAACCCAAATTTGGCAGATCATTTTGACTGAAAACATATTTTGTGTTTAAAACTTTTCATTTTGACATCAATCAAGTATTTAATTTTGAAACACACTGAAGTGTAGACACTTAAAAGCAAAAACATTTCTGAAATGGAAGAGTTCCCAATGACAACTTTTGATCCAGGAAAAAACAACTCTTCCCCCTCAGCTTTTCTTAGCTTCTTCAGCAAAAAAAGTTAATTTTTTCACTGGTACCCCTGAGAATCTGAGGGAGAATAGAAAAAAATGAGAGAGGGACAAACTCTCAGGCCCTGAGGCAACTGGACTGCTTGGTCCTGTGTCATTAAAGGCAGTGTGAAAAAGACCAAATAAAGAGCTAGATGGTATTGCAGCACCTCAAGCAATGGAGACAGAAGAGCACATGGGTCCCAAGGTGTAAGAACCTAAATGAACAGCCTGCCAACTGTGCAAGCACAAAATCTGCTTTGGTGTTAGGTTCCAGCAACTTCACATCCTCTATTTGCAGGTTAAATCACTCTTACTTTCATATAAACATCACCACTGCAGAGATACTGAATATATCAGCTAATTGCAGACTCAGATACCTCTAAATATTAGGCCTAATATGAAACTGCTAGAGAGGCAAGAAAACAGGAGGGTCCCTGCTCAGAAGCCACTTAGCCAGCTGTCAGAAGTGTGTCAGCTGTATGTCAGTACCTTGGGGTGATCCAGCCCACTGACTTTAAGGCAAAATGTTGACAGATTTATGTCATAAGCTATCACTTTTTTAAAAAAAATCATTTTTGATCTGAAACACTTTCAAACAACACAGTTTGCAGAGCTTTAATACAAACAAAAATGATTCCATTTTCCCACACTTGAATACATGACAGGTCAGCTACAGTCTTGCCTGAAGGGGGAATGGATATTAGCATAAGAAAAATCAGTGATTTTAATAAATCTAATGGCATTTGCCTCCTCATTCATGTGTGCTTAGGATGGACTATGATTGCTCACAAAAGGCAATTTTCTACTACCACTCTGTTGGAATAACTTGTACAACATTCCTATTCAAATAGACAATCTGTGAGAATCTGTTCAGTGAGGAGATAATTTTACACTGCATATCTCTATTTCAATGGGGCCAGAAAGGAATGGGAATAGAATCACATCAGACATTTTAAATCCCAGTTCTCCAGTCCACTTCAATTTCTTCTCCCTTATGACTTCTCAAAAACTACAGCACAAAGGTTATTTACCTGTTTTCTCTAAAACTTTGCAAGAGTTAAGTTTGAATTGCCATCTCCTTGTGGACTCTGCTGGCTATTAAGCTGTGCACGCACTATGGGGGTGTAATTAAGGAAACATTAAGAAGTTTTCACCAAAGGACAGTTCATTTGTTGCAGCTACACTCTTTTTTTTTTTTTTTTTTTTTTTTGCAGGAGGTTAACTACTTGGCTGCCCTTGCACGTCCTAGAGTCAATCTGCATCTAAAGGATGGAGGTGAGTGGGCAGGACTGGGCAGTTTATCTTCTCATTGCTCATTTATTACCACATCACTCAGCAGTGCTGCTGACCTTGCTCACCTTTGAAACAGGGACCACATACTACTGGGACCAGAGGGAACAGAGAGAAACAAAATGCCTATAAAATAATCTACCCTATGATAAAGACTTTATCAGCACAATGATACCCTTACCATCCCAAAATTTAAAAGCAAGCTGTTATTTCATTTACTCCCCTACTTGCTTCCTCATCTCCCACTGAATGGTTAAACTGCTGGTAATTGTACAGCCAGACATAGCTACATGTAGTTACAAACACAATTATTAACTTTATCTTCTGTTTGAAGCAGCAGACTCTTCAGAAGGGAGTGCTGGCACAGTTCAAAATCCTTCTGTGTGGCAATCACAGGCATCAGACACCATATCACATAATTTAGACTCTGCCACATTCCTGAAACAAAAACAGGATGCCATTAGGAGGAGGAAAAAATGAAAGAAACAGACAAAAAGTTTGAATAGAAATATATGGCTTGATCTCCAATATTGTGCCCTGAGCAAGGATGGCATGTCCCATCTTCACCCAAGCCCAGTGCTCACATAGGGTAGCCAATAGTTCAAACCATGCTCAGGAGAGGAGCAGAAGTAAAGAAAACCATTGGTAGCAGAAAACACCGTGGATCAGTCTCTTTGTGGGGGTCAGAATCACACCACTGCAAACAACTGCAGCTGTTAAGGAAGTAGTGATGCTATCAGGCCTCCTTCCCAGCATCCACAGGGCAGGCAACATATCACTATGGGAGAGGTGACCACCTTGATAACCCTTTCCTCTGCTCGCCACATGGAGCCTGATCCAAGTACCTGAGAAAAGGGACATCCATGGGCAGCAGTACATATAGCCTGGACATGCTGCACTGGGACCCCATGACTGCATCCAGGGACACAGGGAGCAGCCCCATGTGTCTGCACAAGGAAGTTGACCCTGCAGCTCTGTCACCCCCATGCTGCATGGAGGGACACATAGAGTTTGCCATTCATTTCCATCCCAGAGGTATTCAAACCCTCTGAGGTTTGGGCTGTGAACCCACAATGAGCTTCCAGGTTTAAGACTTGCAGCACAGCCCATACAAGCAGGATTTGGGATCAAACAAACAAACAAATAAATAAATAATGCCCCAAATCCCTCCACCCAAAAAAGAACATCACTCGCATATACGAGCCCATACCTCTGCAAAAAGCTGTATCAGATCTGCCCTGAAGGGTTGGGCGAAAGAGAAGAGACCAGGTCTCTAAAGAGTAAAAGGTCACTAGGATTATTTCCTTGGGAAAAAGCATCCCAAAACATTGTTATTTCTTTTCAGAAACAAATAAGCTTCACAACACTGAAAGTCCCTCTAAACAAATGGAAAAAAAACCCAACAACTAAGAGCTGGAGGCAGTCACCCAGCATGGAAAATGAGCTCAAATTCTGGAAAATTATCAAACAGCACAGAAAATAGTCTTATAATGGGAAATGTCAGGCAACCCTAGTAAAAATTGAAGATTCCATTCCCACCTGTAATCACCACCACTGCACTCTTAATGGGTTATCTACAATTAGACACAGATGGTGAGAGATGGTGCAATCTTCTGTTGATGCTTGTGGTTATATATTTTGTTAAACAAAATACTCAGGCAAATTAAGGGCACTCCTGGAGATTTCTCCTTTAGCTTTTAAAGATCACCTCACATATCAGAGGGCAAGACTTCACAGACAGAACAAACAATGTAGAGACAAACTCTAGACAGATTTTCACTTAAATTGTCAGGATTTCCTTTTTCCTTCCCCAAGACATGTCAAAACATGCAGGCAACAGGTAACTTGCCTCTCAATATACATCACAATACCAGCCAAATCTTGTTTCTTTCTCATGTTTCCACAAACAATATAATTTTTCTTACTTTCTAAAAGTATATTCAAAATGTTTTATATACCTCTTTGCAGTCTTTATACCTTGCAACCCAAACATTAATGCAATAATTACATCACCTAAATACCAGAAGAGTCAAGTTTTAGGAGCAATAACAAAAAGAAAGTGCCATCAGAGTTAATATCCTGGCTCGGAACAGAGCAGTGGTAGTTATGCACCCCTCAAAGATGGTAAGACTTGCACAAAAGAAAGGGCTATTAGACTTTTAACCTGACAGTATTTGCTAAAGAAACCTTGCAGTCAGAGCCATGAAAACATCAATATGGATATGTTGAAGCTGTGGCAATAACGCTCATCTTCCCTGGATTTCTACTTTACACACATTAAATATTGAAGTCAAAAACCCCAATCCTTTCTTTAGCAGCAAAGACAAGGGTGTTCACGGCTGCTTTCCAGGGATTTGAATAGGACAGCACAAGGTGAAGAATAGATTTGTGAAAACTTGCTGACTGCATTTCGATCTAATACCCCGAATTCCCTATTTTGAAGGGACGATTCCTCTGTTTAAACACCCAGAGGCAGAGATATCAAGCTTCAGAAAACAAACCTCACCAAATGTTAAACACTTCAGACTGCACAAGATAAAGAAGTGGGATTTTTATAAATCCTTCTTATGTTCAGGATCACTAATGCCAGCATTAGTGAATTAAGAAAGGTGAAATTACTAGGCAAATACAAGACAGTAAACCAATTTTTAATTATTATTTAGGAATATCATGCTCAATGTACTTTGAATAAGGAAAATAATTCAAATAGTGGAAAGCTGACCTACATAGGAAAGGGTTTCATGACAAAACCTAGTGATGTTGATGGAGAGTATCCCACAGACCTCATTTGGCCCTGGGCTCCAGCTCTAAGCGGCAGCATGGGGAAGTTTTTGATAATTATTTGAAGTCAGGTTACAACTGGAATATGTATCAGTAAGAGTTCCCAAGGCAAGAGGGTTATCACCACAATAAGCCTGCTGGAGGTGGAGGGAGTGGAATTTAAGGGGGCTTCCTCTTTATAATGCAATTATCAGCTGGAGGGACAAAAATATCCCTAAAGGTGCTTAGCAGTGGAGGATACAGCTATTGTCTTGTACACCCTGAACACCCCAACATCATCGTGTCGAACTGTGTTTGTCTCCTATTTCTCCTCTTCTACTGAGTATGCTGCCCCACTACCATGAGGACAGTATTTTTATAAATCAATATTTTTGTTAAATGTCCTCTATTCCTTCTCCATTCTTTCCATAAACAATACTACTTTTCTCTCTCTTACTAGCCTGTTCTATTCTCCCTGACGTGATGCCAGGGCACCACTAACAACGAGAGCAGCAGTGGTGCAGCATCAGCCTCCCTGACCTTTTTCTCAGCTGGCTTTAAACTCACACTAGCCAAAATGACTGCTCTCTTGCTGCACAACAGTGCCTATGGGAAGAAAAGCACAGCACCACCGAGGTGAGAGAGGGGAGATTTCTTCTGATGGCCACAAAGGCAGTCAGCACTTAGAGAGCTACCTCCTTTAGCTAAGCTTGTTTTCCTGAGAAGTGCTGACTTGCAGCCACATCATCAGAAAAATTAATTAATTACAGCAGAAATACCATCTTTGCAAATATTGTTTATGATTTAAAGTGCTTTCTTCAGCTTCAGACAAAAGAATTTGTCTGAAGATTCCAGTATCCCAGGAAAGGTAAACAAATTTATTATCCCTCTGATAACACATACTTCAGCTGTTACGATTTATTGATATTTGTATAATAGTTTATCAAAAGGAACAAACCATTTTGGATGAACCACATTTTAAAATGCACCTTTTTAATTTCTGACTGAAATTGCAAATTTTTTATGTGTAAGCTGGGAAAAGACCAGGCTGTGGCCCTAGGCAGTCACAGTAGTTGTATATAGTGGGGAACACGTTTAGGGTGGCATTTATACTCACACTATCTCCAGAAAAACACTTCATTTACAAAACAGATTTGACATCTCAGTTTGTTTGCAATGCAGAGCACTCCTCCCAAACACCCTTATGGCCCAGTGAGCCTTGATTACTTCTTTGATGCCAGGCCTTCCTTAGAGAACTCTGAAATGGAAGTGATGAATGAGCTCCTGTCAGGCACCATTCCCTGGGTGGCCTTGAATCCATTCAGTTATCTGTTACACTGCCAGCCCTGACAAGTGATGAACACAAGGCAGGCAGCTGACAACACTATTCATTACAAAAAAATAGAAAAAAGAGAGATAGATGGAAAGAGGTATGTCTGCCACCTTTCAATGCTTCACTCACCCACTCTGCCTTCACAGGACCTGCTTGGGGAGGAAATTATTATGTTTGTTTATGCAATTATGTGGAACAGGAGATCCCACATCTCTTAGCTCCATCCTAAAAACTGAGCATCAGGCTGCCCAGGTGTTGGCATTTCTTTTTGTTTCTTTAACTGTATGTGATTCACATTTATTATGGACACGGATTCTGATGGGTTTGACACCTAAACAATGGCCACAGAGCAGTCTGTTGACACTTCTGCTTTCATGAGCTGTGGACATGCTGTCTCTGCTAACCAAGGAAGTACCTCACAAAAGGATAAAAGGTGGGAAGAAATGCTAGGCTGGATTGTTACAATTCTGGCAGATCACAGAGCAGTCTGGTTTTCTCCATAACCCTAACATGTGAGCAAATGTTCCTACACAAGAATTGCTCCTCTGGGGATTGTCTCTCATTTTGCCTCCAACAGGTTGTCTGAACTGCTTAGTGCCCTGCTTCATGGCTCATGTCATCAAAACTGACTCATATGAGCTCACAAACAACTTCCTTCATTAACAGAGGCTGGTAAGGTGATGTATAGCACTGTCTAGAGCCATCATGCTCTTCTGAAGCTATACACCAAGAAACACAAACAAAACACTCAGACATACAGCACACAGCTTTTCATCTTCCACCCAGGTGAATGTTGACTCACCTCACTTTTTCCTTTTGTGCTCCTCAATTTACAAGTCACACATGCCTAATTTTATACCTTAAAACAAAATGCACGAGATAGAACTCCTATTTCAGAGATACAAGAGTCTCACCCATAAGGCAGGCTGAAAATCTTCTGTTTAAACCACTATGAAAGAAAATCAGGGGGGTTTGCTTTTAAACTAAAAGGCTTTTTCTGTGGCATATTTTCATTTTCCACCACTAACACATATAAAATCCAAAACATTGAATTTTATCTCTTCCCACATCACTTCAATGTATTATTTCAAAAAGAGCAACCTGGTTATTTCCTGTCCTCCCTAAACCTAATCTAATCCCAAACTCAACTTCCATTCAATTAAACTGGTGTTTAAACTTACATGAAAAAAAGAAACTCTTGTCAACCCTGGAGTTTTACAGACTAAGCCCTCCATGGTGACACAAATGTTGCAACACCCAATAAAGAAAGGCTATTTCCAGTAGTCAGCTCCTAAGCTGTAAAGTCTGGAACAAACTTATCCTACAAATTGCATGATCCTCCCCTGGGTGCAGAGCAAGGACTCTCTGATAATTTATCTGCACAGATTTAAAATCATTTCTTATTTAAAGCAAAGGATGAGGAAGAAGGCAGCAATCCACAAGGTAGGTATTGCCAAGAAGAGTACAGAGGATGATCACCACTGGATTAACATCTGGTAGACATTGATGCACTGAAGACACTGAGTAAGCCCTGCTTATTGTAGTGGTAAAATACTAGAAGTGAAATGGAGTGTAAACAGAAAGCTTGACTCTCATTTCCAGTTGGAAGGCATGGGAGAAATGGTTTTGCCTGCTGATGAGCTACTGTATGAGGTCCACAGTACAATTAGAGAACCAAATTAGTCCATCATAATTCTGTTCACTGAGCTTTAAAAATGCAACCAGTCAATATTTAAGTCTGTGCTACCTAGATGCATTACAGAAGAAAAAGAACACTGCAAAAAGAGTTACCTTTTAAACAAATAAATCTTTAACTACTGGAGGCAGTAGACTGCAATCAGTTACTGAACTTGCTTGGTCAGCAATATTCAGGCAGCAGAAATGCAGGAAAAGAGGAAAAATAAATTACTAATATGTGGGGGTTTTTTAATGCCAGAACTATAAATAAGTGTTAGGTGCTGCAACCTCAAAAATCATATGCAGTCCTGATGCTTGACATCTTGAAATTGAGTAATGGTTCTTTGGAGGTCCTCTCATGGAGCCAAATGCACACACTTCTCAACCTCTTCTGCCAAAATTCTAAACAAATGAGAAGATGCTGATGGATGGAGAGATGGAGAGAGCAGCAATTGCATCAGGAAACACCTGCCTCAGACTGGTGGCACAGAGAAGCAGAGGAAGACATTCAAGACTACCCTGCCCACAAGCCTGCCCAACCCTCTTCCAGGACCTACATCCAATGTGAAGAAGTAGTGGTGAGGCTGGACCTACACAAAACCTAGTACCATCAGGTACAGAAGCACAGAAAACAAGACTGGAAAAGGCAAGCAGTTCATTCCTTCCCCAGGGCAACAGGCACAGCTCCTGTATTGCTCTCAATAGAGTAAACCACTGATAGTCATTTACTGATCTCCTATGGCTTATCCCCCAAAATAATCTGCAAATTGTGGGAAGGAAATTCACTTCCAATATAAGGACAGCATATGCCACTGCCATTCAACAGTTTCCAGAAATGCCTGTAGTTATCTTCCATGGCTTATCATTTTTAAGAAATAAATCAGACTTATCTAATTTTTGGTGTCTGGGATTGTGCAAATAAAAAATATACACATCTAAAATTCATTCTAAATGATCTTTTCATAACACAGCCTAGAGCATTACATTTAGTTAAAACTACTAAAATGTGATGTGTGGTGTAGTGCAATATTTGATAAGCTCAAGTGACCTTTTTTTGCAGGCAACTAAAATGAACTCAATTAAGATTCTCTTGTATCAGTCCCATCCCTGTCCATCCTCAGTAAGGCAGGAAATATATACTGACAGCACCTTGAGGGAGATAAGAAGGAACACAGTTCAAGACCTAGCAACTTTCCACCTTTACTCCACTTCAGCAAAGGCAGCCTGCTCCAGGCTTGCTGCTTTACGACTGCAGGGCTTTCTGTTAGCCATAGAGTCACAGGGCTGGAAGGCAGCACAGAGAGCTGTAAATTCCAGCCTCCTGCACCAAGGAGGGCTCCTCTCTGTCTGTGCACATCCTACAGATGTGTCTCAAAACTCTTCCCAGAGGCCTCCATCATGGAAGAGTCCACGACACCCAAATGGTATTTTCTGGTGGTTTACCATAATTGTAATTGGAAAATCTTTCCAAATATTTTATCTAAATTTGACCCCTTGCAATTTAAGCCCATTTTCATCCTGTCTTTGGTTTTTGCTGAGCAAACAATTTTTTTTCTTCTTTCCGTGTTTGGAAGCTATCACAGTATGTATCCTCAGCCTTCTCTAGACCAAACAAACCCAATCAATCCAACTCCAAACCTGCACCAAGGAGGGGCCAGGAAACCCTCGTGAGGCTTTAAGTGAGTGACCTCTTTCTAAAGGCATAGTGACAGGCCAAGTAACCATGCTAGCACTGCATCTGACTTTCAGGTGTGAATCAAAACCAGAATCAAACCTACTCGTCTGCTCATTTTGTTATCAGATCAGTTATAAACTTATATTCTTCTACACTGAAATACTGGCAGAGTAAGCCAGTATTTCACACACAACACATGTGGTTTTTAATACTCCCACAAAACAACCTATGTGGTCTGACAAACCACTCCAATAAACATGTTGAAGGAACCATATAAACAATTTCCAACAAAAAAATTAGATAGTCTGAGATTCCTAAGAACTATGAAACCTGGTAACTTCTTAACAGTTAAGTTGTGTTAGGCTCTGTGTGAAGTTATTGTGCAATGCCAATCCACTGAGAGCTAGCTCTCCTAAACTTGGGGCTAACTGAATCCCTGGTGTAATTCCTAGAGTCAAATTCATCTCTGGTGTAAATCCAAGAGATACAGATGGATGGCTGCTCCTCCAGAATTCAAAAGAAAAAAAGCAGATTTCCCACTTCACAGTTCAGAGCTAGTTTTTGAACTTCATGCCTTTTTGCTGAAAATAGCCAATGAGGTCTAACTAATCTGGACCTATTTCTATCCACTAGCAAGTAGTAAACCTCTTCATTTACAAGTTCTCTGTAAGGCATAGAGCTGAGTGACAAGAATGAACTGTCAGTGTCAATACTGGAGCCAAAGAATTTGTCAGTCCTGGTAGGACTCTTTTATTCAAGCTAATCAAATCATGCTAACATCTTAAATTCCAAGAGTCTGCCTTAGAAGTTTCCAGAGCTTGCCAAAAATGATTCAGATCAATGGGCCAGGTTAATCATAGAACAGAGAAAGATTCACAGCTAGACACTAAATTACAAGGATGGTTCACTCCTAAGGATACAAGTCCTTAAAATGGAAATAACCCTAGCAAAGGAGAAAATCAAAGATTGAGGAAGAGCCCTACTGGCACAGAACCAGGGTAAAGACAAGAGTTATTTTTACTCACTTCTAACTTCCACCCCATAAAAACTGAATGCAACTCCAACAGAGGGAGAAGTGTTTAAATGAAAACTTAGGCTGGTAGCTCCTCCTTACAGAAATATGGGGGAGTTCAAATGACTGCAGTGTCCTGTAGCACCAACCATCCCACCACTCTAAATACATGGCAGGAAGGTCAAGCAGAGGCACCAACACACTTCCACACCGTGAGCTGAGCCCCTGAAAAGCACAGCCTGGTCTGTGCAGAGCTTCTTACACCTCTTTGACTTGGATTGTTTATGAGGCTTGAGAACCTGTTTCATTAGCAAGGCCATGATCTGCCTTTGTTGGTGAACTCGCTGGGTTTTCAAAGCTTAGTGTTCTTTAAGAAACTGCCCAGCAAGATTTGGAAACTGAAAGGAAACTCTAAGCTGCTTTATTGTTTTTGTCCTGCTTTTCTTTCCTCTCCTGTTCCCTGGAGCATTTTCTGTCAGAGACCGCATGTGTCTCCATTTGTTTCAATCTGACTTCTCTCCTGCTTCTGATTGCCACTTATACACACAGATGTCTCTGTTAGGCTAAATAGTGGGGTCGTGCTGAGGAAAACCTTTTGCTTATTAAATAAACAAGTAAATAAATAAAAAAGAGAGAGAGAAAAGAAAACTAGAGTCAGAACAAAGCAGTTTGTTTAACTTGAAGCCCAAAGTGCTTTGCTTTTCTCATATTGTATATGCTATTGTTAACTTTTACCAGAGGAACAGTTATTTCAGGAATCGCTTCAGTTAGCACCACAATGACTGATGACCAGTCAAAAGAAACATCCAGAAAGCAATAAGCTGTAAAAAAAGGGAATGCACTGAGCCTGGTTCAGGATTGCCTAAATGTTCCTTTCAAATTTCTTTCATCGCTTCTGTGGCTGGAAGAACTGCAGGGTGAGAGCAGGCAAGGACTTTGTGGAATATTTGAGGTGCTGATAGGTAATCTGTATTGCCATCGCTTCTAACCTGGGGATAAAAGATTTAAAGAAATGGAAACACAAGGACTCAGGGTGGAGGGGTGAGAAAGAAAAAAAAAAGAGAAAGAACAGTGAGATTTATGAAAACCCACTGGGAGTGCACTGGAAAACTCTTTGATGAAAAATTGAGATTGCTTTGAAAAAGACTTTATTGAAGAAAAAAGTCAGTGATGTGTACAGGGAGAGGGGTTAGCTAGGTCACTTACCAGTCTGTCCTGATTTTCCCTATTCTTTCCCTGAAACTGTGCACATTGCCATACAAGTCTCTCAGACCCCAGATCTTGCTCTGAAGTGAAACATCACACAGAAGGGAAAACTTTTTGGAATTTGATTAACTTGTGCTGCTGTTAGTGTCAAACCCCAAGGCAGTTTCTGAGGATGTGAGGATGAGGTGGGGAAAAGAGACCACAGCACAGAAGAGACTTAGCTTACATGAGAACATGGAGACAAACATGCCTCACAACAATAGCCTGTGCTGTCAGCACAATGCTGGAACTCACAGAGACAAGATTCAGCCCAATACCAGCTAAGGGACTTCATACTGTGTACCCATGTATTCTTTCCATGATCTCAATATAGGCAGGTTTTTTTCCCCAGCCTTCTTCCTGCTTTTGGTCCAGTAGAAACCTTTTTCACTCTAAAAGATACAGGAATGAATAACACAAGGGGATCTGCTAACCATGTTGGTCCTGCCCAAACAAAACCCTTACATATTATGGGAGGAGATAAGGTCTCCATACTACACATTGGGAAGTGGCTGGAAACACAAACCATTCTGTTATTTCGTGATGCAGCTGACTACACTGCTATCTTTTAGCACAAGAATTCTGTGAGGCTGCTTGCCCTGTCTCAGGCAGATTGACAAGTCAGGCAGAGGTTAAGTAACATTTTGGCTGCTATTTTGTTTGTTGCAGAGGATGAGGCACTGAGAGAAAGCTCCTGGTGTATCCCCCAGCACACAGACTGCCTTCAGCCATGGGAGGTGTTAACATCCAGCCAACTAAGGCAACTGAGCAGAAAAAATTTGCAGAGTTCTGCACAGAGGCCTGGGGCTTCTTGGAGGGTTATGTCCCAGACCTGTCTAATTCTTTTGAGATATTTTACACAGGTCTCATTTTAATTTCTTCTAATCCTACAACTATGAGTTATTCTGCATGTGGACTCTTTTTTTTTTTTTTCAATGCCTTACAGGAAATATAAATACAGAGGCAGCAAAAATGGTAGCCCTATCCACCACCTCAACTGTTGATGGAAGCACCATCTCAACAAGAAGAGACAGATTTTTGACTGACAGCCAAAAGGCTGTGCCACCGCACAGAACTGAGCCCAAATCAGACCTGCATCGCTTCCATACTATTGTATCCATGCATCAGCATCATACACTTGCTATGGGGAAAGTGTCTGTTTTTCTCCCCTGTAATGTTAACAGAACTTTCTTCAAAATTCATTCTGAAGATGTGGTTATTAGAGGAAGGGAATGCTGTTCTCTGTGGCTGGCAGTGCAACACACAAGGACTGCTCACATTATGCTGTGAGGAGGGGTCACTTGCATTACTTAAAGTGTCTGTGGTTTGCACTTTTCAGTTAGGAGGTAATCAGCATGCCATTATGAGTAAAAATTGTTGGAATGACCTTTGGACTATTTATTTTTTACCAGGTGAATCCCCAGGGGCAGCTTGACTGAAGGAATGACAGGAGAATGAACTGAGGTAGAGTCATGATAAATAAGAATAATTATCACACTTATTATCTGATAAATAATGTATTATGATTTGCCATTAATCCATCACAAAACACCTACATCAGGTAAAAGCCTGCAGCATAACTTTCTTTCATGCATCCCTACTTAGTGTAAGGTATCTGTGCTAGAGGAACATAAAAGGAGTGTTTATTTGGTAGCAGAGAACTGCCTCTGCATCCTTGATCATTTCAATCATGGAGGCTGAATTATGACCCTTATAGAAGCAACAAATTGATTCTATTCACTCACTGCAGCATGTTTAAGCATCAGAGCCCCATCACAGGAAAATGCATTAAATGCTCTGACCCTCTCACTCAGAAAAGTCTTCAAAGCACTTCACATATTACAGAGTTTATTCTCCTTTTTTCAGGAGTAAGTGCTCTGAGATACAGGATTTTTAGCCCATTTTTTTCAAAATTCAGTGCCTGAGTAGCAGAACACAGACTCACAAGCAGGACAGCCTGTCCTGGGATTTCTCCAGGGACTCCCATGTTTGCTGCTTCCCACCTTGTGGATCCTCAGCCCTGCCACCGAGGCAGATCAGGATATTATATTACACATATTAAGGAAAGCTGCACTGATAACCTTTTTCCATAGGGTACATCAGCTGCTGACACACAATCAGCTGAACTGTAATTGATGCATGTATCAGGGGCACTGGGCAGCAGCAGATAATTTCTGTTTCTGTCTAATTTTATTCTGTCTGCACTTGTGAATGAAGCTTTTTGCTTTCTAGAATCCTTGATGGGCACTTACATAAAATGCTCAGACTTTTCAGTTAAGTATCACCACTCACATTAGACACTCAACCTTAAGGGAAGCAGCTGGACTAATATCAGAGAAGTCAGTACCAAAGCCAGCACAAAACCAGATTGTACATTTCTGTGCCTGTCACAGTTATCTGGCATACAGACTTGTTGGAATGACCTTCCCTTGAATTAAGTCAGTGTCTGGAGATTAAGCCACTAAATAGTATTGTCTTCTAGCAAAAAACAATACTGATAGAATACGAATTTGCTAATCAGTGTTGAGCAAATGCTGAACCTATACATAATCCATTAAGTACACTCTAAATGTAGGAAGGAAAGACAAAACATTTTCCTGTTATGGGCTTTCATTACAAGGTCAACAAGAAAAAATGCATTCTAGCCACTGACATTCAGTAGCAACCTGGACTTTTTGAAAACTCCCTATGTTTTCCCCAGGATATTTAATTCATAAATTACATGCCCTCTTTAAAGCCTGTGGTTTCCTTTTATTATTACCATTAATATTTTTTCTCCTTTCATTTCTGCTTTTATATCCTTCAGCCCCACTCCCTATTACACTTCTAGATTTCAAAGTTGATATTTATCAGCTGTGAATGTTTGCTCAGGCACTTAAAAAGGCTTGCAGACAGCTGTTCCTAATTTTCCCAGTATTTGCTTCACACATTTCATAGCATTTCTATTCCATCTTCATATTTCCTCTATATGCTTATATCCTGATCCTCCCCAAACCATGCTTGACCTCCATGCTATAAATGATGAAGTAAATTCCTAAGTAGACTAGATAATAGGAAAAGAGAAATTAATAATTTCATGTAGTATCACCAGTGGAAAGAAAGAAATTATTTCCATTCCAAAAACCAGAACTATTTGTGTTTACAGTTATTCTGTTTTCAAGTCTAACCCAGAGCTCAGCAATATCTCTCTAAAAGGATATTTGAGCACAGGCTTTCAGGAAACATGTACTTTCAGGTAACTTGCACAGAATCAGAAAGGGACCAGAGAAAAGTGGACTATGAGGAAAAACAGCAGGCTACCAGAGGAAAGGAACAGAAAAAAAAGAGGAGCTATCTGTCATGAAGGTTCTTAAAGGAAATTTTACCCTAAATTTTACTCTTCTGTGATGTAGAACCGAAAAGGCTTCACAGCAGTTAACCTGCAAAGTGGGGCTAATTAATTAGGGATAAAATACGCCTCATTTTTATTTCTGAAAACGTAGTTAAAAAATATCAAATTCTTTACAATGACACTGTCACTTTTCCTGCAGGAGTATAGTTGTATCTTTTCAATGGTCCAAGCCAACATAGTCTGAAGGATAAAAACTAACTTTTTAGCCTTTTTACCTCTCTGTTGAGCTCCTAGCTTCTTACAAATCAATTTTTTTTGAGGATTAGCTTGCTACTAAACATTTTTTACCAATAATATAGCTCAGCTTGAGTTCTTATTTAATGTGCTGAATTAATCATGAATCAAGTTTCCTAATGCTCCATTTAACTGCAAGAATGAAATCTTTGTAGACTGCTCTCGCCACATTTTTATACACCAGTTATACCAAATAGGTAAATGCATTGTGAGGGTGTGAGACAATCTTAGCAGTAAGTTCTACTTTGCCCCTTTAAGTACTTGCTTTCCTGTGCACATTCATACTTCTGTGGAAGCATGAGTTCTGAGGAATTCAGAATTCCTAAATTTTCAGACTATGTTATTTTTCTGGAACTACCCTGAGATTTAGTGTGATATTTCTGGCTTTTATATTTGATCAAAGCTTATCTGACCACTCAAGAGTAATACTTCCTTTATTCTTTTTAAAATAATGTATCATCAATGTTATAGTTTGAAAATAAAAATCTGGCAAAAAGTGGAAATTTCTGTGGAGGAACTTTAATCTGGCTAACTTTATGTTGTGTAACTTTATGATATTTCTATTATTGCATTCTGTCTCCTCCACATTTCACACATCACACCTTCCCCTTTGCAAGGAAGGCCCCACAGAGCACAGCTGCATTGGTGGAGGCATTTAACCACAAAACAATGACCGAAGCACTAAGTGTCTAACCCTGTGGTGAAAAATAAAGACAGCAGACCATTTTGCATAAGACTGTTGGGGGATTTCTGTTTTCTAAAATCTCCTGGACTATTTCCACAGTAAAACACTCCTGGTTTTCTGTGACAGCTTAACAGAAGATCTTAAGATCTATAAAGTGCCTGAAGGAGCAGGGTAGCTCCAACTCTGCCCCTCATCCCATGATGGTCCACCTCATGCCTGGAGCACAGTTGCCTCCATCATGCCTTGTGGGTCTGCACAGCCTGACTGCGCTGGAGATCACTGTGCATGAAGAATGAGCTCCTCTATCATCTCTCATTCATGTTGTCACTAGAGAATTTGGACAATAAGCTCTATCAAAACTCTGACAACCTAGAGACAGCTTAATGCACTCCACCAGTTCTGTAAGAGGCTTGTGTTAAACACAGGCTGAGCTCACACAGAGGTTAATAAGAAGCCAGAAGCCTTCCATTAAGCAGAAGGGTCCACTCACCACACCATCTGCTAAAGGTGAAAAGCATGGGACTTAATGCATCTGCCTACATACACATAAACACACCCCACCCATGATCTTCATGTAAGCAATAACCATGCTAACAGAAAAATCATATGATTCTGTGCACTTGTTATTTCCCAAAGAATACGCATGGCTGTGTGAACAAACTCCACTGTTTCCCTGAGTTTAGAGAACGTCTTAATAATATACAGGGAAGCTGTAACTGTACCCACCACAACCTAACATCAGGATTTGGAAGTCCTGCTAGCAAGCTGAATCAGCAGATGAAATCATCTAAGTTGAGACAACTGATTCAAGTGACAGCCCTGCTGGTTACAGCAGCACAGAATTCTGTGAGTAAATTAGTTGTCTCAGAGCTCCATATTGCTGCTGCTAGGCTGTTTCCAGCATATGACCTACCCAAGTGTGATGTGTTTATACAACATGAAGGACTAACCTTGCCCTTGGGTGTGCCCCTACTACTTTGTAGTAAGGGATAGTAGTTTATTGCTGTCTCACAGTAACTTCTGTGGCCAGTACGAAAAGGAGTCTTTACTATTTCCTTCAGTGTCCTCTCACATTTCTCACGCATCCACACTGGAGAAGAAAGGCACCCAGCATATTTGAATCAATCTCCCATAGGGACTGCTTCCAGTCTGTGGTCCAAGGCATAAAGTCATGTTTAAAGGTTATTTTCTTCTGAGAGGAGAAGTGACCTTTCATTGACAAAAAAATATTAGCTGCACCGTTACTGCTGAGGAGTCAAGTCCTCACTGCTTTGAAGAGGTGTGTGAACAGCCATCCATCTCTCAGTCCTGGAAAGCTGGAATGCCCCATTTTGTGCTGCTTACACTAACTGTATTTCTCTGTGTCTTGCATTTTTCTGGCAAAAAAATGGCACACTTTGGAAAAATGAATAATGATGTATATTGTGATAAAGTTCTAAAAAGAAACTGATACTAAGGATTACTGCAGGGATGTACTATCTCCCTCACTGGAGGTATTCAAGACACAATCCTGAGCCATATGCTCTAGGATGACCCTGCTTGAGTAGGGAGGTTGGACCAGATGACCCATCGTGGTCCCTTCCAGTCTAACTGATTCTGTGATTCTGTTGATGTTCAGGCTGTGCTTGGCTGTGTTTGGCTTTGGCTTAATGTATTAAATTTTTGAATGCAACCTGGAGTATAGAGAGTACTTTATAAACATTAATACCCAGGACATTAATGGCAGATATTAATCATTCAACCTACCTGCTTCTTGAAGGCAGGTGTCTGTGTATCAAAGCAGATGTCTGAAGAAACCCAGGCACTCCTGTAGTGTCTCAGGACCAGAGGTTCCTGCAGACTGGATTTATCCACTGTTGTTGCACATCTGTTTCCATCTTAATAACAGCAGGGATTTTAAAGGAAGTTTAAAACCTGGGCAATAGACATTTTGATCTGCTACCTTAAAAAATCTTTTATTTTGTGCTTCAGTATTTTCTGCTCTCTCTCCCTGTCATGTATGATTGCAACACCAAGGGAAA
>NW_008674134.1:136286-156130 GCF_000695815.1 Acanthisitta chloris
TTGTACAAGTGACATTTGTCCTCAGCCAATTTTATAGCTATTGTCACTCATATCAACTCTAAATTTTTATTTTAGTCAGGACAGCCTGAATCTAAAGATCCTACTGGACTTCCCTGAAAGTGCCTGCAAGTATTTTTATGTATTCATCTCTCTGTGATTATATGGTTTTTTTATATTTCATTTCTTTCTTACTATTTTTTCTTTTCTGTAATCTGGCTGGCAACCCCATAAAGCAAGCAGAGAGCAAAGAAGCAAGCCCTAGAAGCCACAAAGGTGTGGAATAATATCTAGATATCTCCATTTTAAAAGCACTTTTCCTCTATACGTCCTTCAAGCATTAGATTTACCTTCTGGAGAGCTTGATCTATTTTTAGCTTACAGTTTAAAGGAAGACATTTCCTTCCCTATTGCTGGATGGTCAACAGTTCAAAAGTTATTGACCAAGGAGGAGAGCAATAGCACAAAACTCTTTCAGGTCTCATAACCCTGTGTCAGCAAAATGGATTGTTTTTCAGAAGCCCTAAGGATAATAGCCTCATTAAAGCACTGTGGCTGGAGAGAGGACCAGAAAGTACTGTAGTGATGATAGGTCACCTATTAACTCAATAATGAGCACAGGTCAGACAGTGGCATCTAATTTACTTGGAACACAGTTGTTTGCATGTTAAGACCTCAGTTCCTCCACTGGGCAAGGGAAGCTAAATACATGACTCTGCAATCTGCTCACTGTTGAACTCCCCTCACACAATTCACCTCCCTTACAATTAATTTGGGACAATGTTAGGCAAATAAACATAGGAACAAAAACCAAGCAGGTACCACTGCAGCTCTTCTGTGGCCTCTCTTGAAGAGAAAGGAGAACAAAAGGGAAGGGCTATTAAGGGAGCAACAAAGTAAGCAATCCTAATGTTTTAGGAAATTGCCTATGGAGCTTATATCAAGCCACAAGAGGGAGAAACTGCTGAAAGAGAGCACAATGCAGATTTTCTTGCTTTGCAAAACCAAGACTTGAGCATTGGTATGCAAGCAGAACAGGATGCATTGGCTCTTCTGAGCCAGGTCAGTCCTCCCCTTCTCCCAGGTGGGTGAACACTGGAATGGCAGCTGAGAAAAAGATATAGGGTGCAGTGAGGATACAGGATGTGCTACTGTGGCCCTGAATGCCACTTTTCCAGGCATCAATCAACAGACAAAATGTCATTTCCTAATCCTCACAGTAGCCTAATTAAGGCTGTCAACCTTTCCAGGATAGACAGAAGAAGAAAAGCAGAAAGTTTCATGACCCATTAACCCATGGGTGAGAGTTTATATTTTGACAGAGCTTTAGGTGTGCAGAGTAAAGCAGAGAAGCAGATTTGTTGCTGGCCCAGCCCAGACTTTGCCAGAAGGGGTCAAGTTCATTTCTCAGACTTTGAAGTATATCCACTGAGAAGGTCCAAGATAGCATGAAAAGGAATACAAAAGAAATTAAAAAAGAACAAAACACTTCAAGGCTCTGTCAAGAAAAAAACCAATGGCTTTTAAAATTTCTCTTAAGTTACAAAGCATTCCTTAATGTTTTTCAGTCCCTCCCTTCATGCAGCTCAGGGTATCAATACCTGTGTCACCACTGTGTTTCTTTCTGGGGACTCACAGAAGCTTCCTCTGAGAAGCAGAGAGTCCTATGAACCATTTGACTGCTGACAAAAGTTTATCTGCATCCGTAATGCCAGGGAGGTGCACGGGATCCTAAAATCCACTTAGCACACACCTAGAAAAAAAAAAGATTATTGGCTTAAATATAGCTTTCCTGGTTAAGACACATTAAATGCCAGGCTGAAGAGTTTTATATTGACAGTGACAGCAGGATCTTAGTCCCTAGGGCTTGGTGTAGGAGTTTGGCAGCTCAAGACAGTCAGAAAGATGTCTTCCTCCTCCTGCTTTCAGCCTTCTGAGTATCTCTGCTGGTTTGTTATTGCAGGCACTTGTCTGTTTTACTGCTATGACAACACTTGTAAAAGTCAAGCAACTTAGATGCATACTTTATCCATTTTCTCCAGGAGTGTTTTTGTTCTAATACATATAAACACTGCTTTATCAAATAAAGGGGGGAAAAAAAGCCTAGACATCAGAATATATACACAGAGGACATCCTACAGAGCCTGTGCAAGAGAGAGCAAACACTACTTCCCAAATTTGCCTTTTGGCACATCATAATAACTAGAAATTTTTAAACTGAAAGGCATGTTTGGATTTCATCTTCAGCATATGGCCCTGCATAAGGTCATGAAAGCAAGGGACAGAAAATGCCTCTTCTGCAGCTTTTCTGTGTGCAGCTGACATAGGTTTTTTTGACAGGGCATGTTCTCTGTCATTATTATGAACAGCACCAGGACTCCCTGTTACTTGCATAGTAGCTGCAGCTCAGGTGATTTCAGTGAAGACAGAGCATATAACCATGGTAACAAGTTCAGTGCTGCCTGTTACTTTTATCAGCCCTATCCTGTGTGTATAGACATAAAAAGCAATGAATCTGTCATCAGTATTTACTCACCCCCTCATCTTCACACCTCAACACCTCATAATCTTTAATGCACTTGCCCTCACTCACTCTGAGGCAGTTTTGATGATTTTATCTCAGAGGGCTGAACTCAGGAGCAAGATGCAGGTTTGGTCTGTCTCTATTTACCTCAAGTTCACTATTTGTGAGGTAGAGACAAAATCACTTTAGAAACCTTTAGCAGATCAGGAAGTCAAGCCCAAATCCAAGTCTAACCCAGAATCCAGGGTTGTCCCCAGCTTCCACGTGCAAATCCCATGGCATGAGCGCAGTGTTTGCCCAGCCCATGGCCAGGCACAAGACTTTGCTCCAAGCATTTCTGTTGCTTGGAGGCAGGAGGGACCAGACTTCTCACCACATCTGCATCTCAGGTGGTACTGTTGCTATCTGTTAACTCCCACAGGCTGCCTGATGCTGTGCAAAGGGGATGGCTGTGGAAAGGAAGCTGACTTCACACAGCATGCTGATATGTTTTTCCTCCTTTAGCATCTCCTCCCTTGTTTCTTTGTGTTTTCAGTCAAAATTCTTTTAAGCTCCACATGAAAAGTAAATAACCAGCCCCAGCTCATTCCACCTCATAACACAAGCTGTAAATAACATATTCCCAGTCATGCATATTCAGTGACTTGAACTTTATGCTGAAGGGGTTTGTGTGTGTTAACACTGCAAATGTATCTCTAAGGCTTAGTAGTTAATGCTTCTGTGCTTCATACCTGGGTATTTGTATATATAATGATCTCAATATCAGGTGGCTATTTCAATTTTATCTAGAGTTTAATATTTCTTGACGTAAAAAAAAAGCATACAAAGGGTGTTCAAAATGCCAACTCAATCAAACTCCATATTGAGGGGCTCAGCTGCAGGCTGGCATAAATAGAAAGAGAAAAAAGGATTATCCTCTGCCTAACTAAGCTGTTTTACCTGGCTTCACTGTCTCAGTCTGTACCTAAGATTGGCATGAGCTGCTTCACAAATGTGGTATCCAAGTGACATGCAGAAGTTTCCACCAGAGTTGTGCAAATTCAGCACTGCTGCTTTAGAGGATGCTGTGCCAAGATTTTCCTTCTATTTCCAGCCACATACTTCTCATCTCCTTCCTCTTCTATCCTCAGAATTTCACCCTGAGTACTTGTATGGATAAATTTAAACTCTCATCACTGATTCCACACCAGGCAACTGAACTGGGCTGAGGGAGGCATGGCAAAAATACTTGGAGGATGTGTATTTCTCTCCCATACCCCAGTTCCTTTTCTACACACCAAGATCCAAGTCTTTATTCCACTCTTTGTTAAAACGATAGCATTACTTTGGATTTCCCTCAAATAAGTGAAAATACTTAATATCCCCCGAGGATCCCCTACCAGTTAGGCTCATCATGGTCTTTACATTTGCAATCTACCACTTTAGCCATGTTTCTTATGTTAGTATTTAGCTTAGTGTCATTTGCATGCTCCACACAAAATTGTCACATGGAATCAGGTTCTTCTTTTTCCCCACATTATTAGATGCTGGAGAAACTCAGGATCCAGTCATAAGGACAGGATGACTACTTGCAACATTTGTCACTATTTTGTCTTCTTTTTTTGCTTGTTCTGAAGCCTAAGATGAAGATTGCAACCAGAGCACCTGGTGGTATGAAACAGATTCATTCTGGTGACACAAATTGTAATGCGAATGGGGTGTTGTCATGACAGTCTTGAGACTGGAATTGCATGGTCTTCCTCTGACCCAGGCACTGCAGCACCCATTACTCTTGTCCAGCAACATGTATTGGGTGGCAGAGAGAGATCACTTTTGCTGTCCTCCCAGCACTTTTGCTGTAAAAATAAAATGCAACCAGCTCCTGGTTACAAATCACCAGATATTAATTTCTAACCTAAAATACTAAGCAAAACCAATTTATTTAAAAAACAATCTTAGAAAAAAAAAGAATGTCCCACTGTCTATTCCTATCACATCATTTTCATTACGACAGCTGGACCTTTCAGGCAAACCTGAAAGTCCTATACATGATTCAAGAAAGCCTAGAAAAGTTGATTACCAAATTCAAATGTTGTAAATTGTATGGTGGCTTTGTGAGGGGATGTGAGAGGCTGCCTCCACCACCATCCACCAGCATCAGCCAGTGGGACAGGGCTGTTCATCAGCTCCACACACTGATCTGGAAAAGGCATTATAACAGCCCCAAAGAGGAGTTAGAGACCAGGGCCATTGGAAAGGTATTCCTAACTCATAAGGCTAATGCCATGTACAGCTGTTATCCTAATATAGACTGAAATTAGACTGACAGTGGTTAAAGCCCATGTGCCAGTGCTGAGCAAGCCAAACTTGCACTTTCAGCTCCACTGTACAGTCATATCATTGCCTTGGCTTGATTGTATTTAATTATTTGTTCATATAAAAATGGCTTAGTTATTTCCCTGGGAAATAAGACTGGATTGTCTGTCTATATGACCAGATTTCTGTTCTTTTCCATTAGGTGCTTATACACTAAAACAACACAATAGCCACAGCTTCCTCACAATGACTGTTCTCCAGCTTTACACAGAAGAGGACTGGCTGACCACCTACAAATCTTACAAACTGCAATTACATTTACAGTTAGCTCACATTCTGTAACAAGTAGCCATAAATTCCCCAATCAGAGTATTTATTGCAGCTGCAAAATACTCTACACAAATTGGTAACAACTCAGCTGTCTCCTCTTGTATGCTGTTATCCATTAGTTTTCACTCCTAATGACTGAAGTCTTATATTGCACATCAGATTATCATTATATATCATGTGATCCATCAGGCCAAACAGCAAATGCAACATTCTGGCACTACCAGTAGCATAAAAGACATCTAGTGCAATGTATTATTAAAATCTGTCCTGTTCACTATAACCCACAATTAATTTTACTCACTTGTGCATTTTTTTGCTTCAGACATATGCTTATTTTAAGCTAAGTTCAAAGGCTGGAAGAAGGAAATCAAGTGTTTTCATCTTTCATTAGAGATATAGAGTCTGTATTCCTTCTATAGCTTACTGCTACAGGTATTGATCATCATTAGATAAGAATACTAATGAAGATGCAACAGCAGCACCAAGCATCTACAGCATGTGTACAGTGTTGCTGCAGGGCTTATCCTCCAGTGGCAAACTGCATACCAAAGCTTGCTCTCTACAGTTTCATTAGAGAGGTTATGGCTGGCAGAATTAAATCTACCTTATATTTACCTGTACTGTAATCACACCCTTGCTGGCTGCATAAAAATACCTCTCAAATGTGCCCATTTATGGGCAATAAATGTGACTTTAGCAAGGCAATGCAGATTGCCTCATCCCAAACCTTGGATAGCCTAAAGATACTACACAACTCTTGCCTTCTTTTGAGATGATATTTGAAATACCATCCACCTCTTGGTTTCAGAACAAGAAAGCTTCGCTAAGGGCAAAGGCCTTTCCTTCACAGTGCACTCATTTATCTTTCTCTTATTTCTTAATCTTAGTATCTGCTTTGTATGTTACACACAAGCTTAGCTACATTCTAGCTCCATCAAAACCATCCAGCAGTGTATCTTTAGCAATCAGAAACTCACTTCTAAATGCTGTTTTTTGGGTAATGCACTTTAACTGCCCTTTATGTACTCTTTTCTTCAGAAGTCTTTGCTGCTCTTCCGGATCCCTTTATGATATGAGCACTTTTCTTTGAATCTGTCACCCAAAAGCACTTTCTGAGTGTCTGCATTCATTAACTGAGGAAAATAAGTTACGCGTGCAACAGCGAAACCTTCTTAAGTGAATCCCTATGGGGTTTTCTTTGAGAACAGACTTCATAAAAAGACAAGATCTGGTGCAGCAAATCTATACACTCTGCAATAATGATTTATTTAACAATAGTTAAGGCAGCAGTCTGGTGATTGTAGAGTAGCACTGTAAATAATATGCATTACACATTAAAGTTGCAATTTGATTTTCCTTTGGGTATCAAATACATGTATGACTACTTTATGCAGAAGCATCAAGCAGTAAGGAAAACATATGTCACATGGCAAAACTCTCTCTCATGCAATCAAGATGCCTCCATCAGCATTCAGTTTTGCCTCATTTCAGATGCATTTGCTCTCATATTGATATCTGGATTCCTCAGCATAAGTAAATCCCTGGGGGTGTACCACAGAATAGAATAGTCTTCCACTTCTTTCCCTTCCTCATCCTTGTCTTTCTCACTCTATTCACACATATTTAGAGAGTCTTTCAACCTACAGTCCTGCTATTCATGTAGGCTGTTGCAGTACTAAGCAGGTTGTTTTGTTGCTTTTTGTTTGTTTGTTTTCCCCAGGAAATACATGTCCAAAACCTGGGCATCTTTAACTGGAAATTTTGAAAACAACCTAGGTCAATAGAAAAGTTATGATCCTTCTGACTTGACTACTCCTTGCACCCATTGTAACAGCAATATATGACTTTAATGGGGGTAGACAGTCAGTCTATCTCAGGGTAGAATATATATCCTTAAACCAAAAGCAGTCTTCTGCTTAAATATTGATAGCCCAAAGCCAAGGGAGATAGAGAGCAGAGTGGGCATTTCTGCGCTTTGTTAAAAGACAGTCAACATCAGGAACATTAGTGGTAGCAGAACACAAGATTGTTCAGCAGTGTATGAAAAGAAAAGTTAGTAATCTGAATTAATTTTCAACTGGGGACCTAAGAGACCAAATTTAATCATCCACCTAAAATTATCACACAAGTCAATATTCCCTACTTCCCTTTGCAAGGGAAAGATAGTGATTCTCTGTTTTTCTGTTGAGCAGTTGACCTTGAGGCAGCTAAACATCTGGCTGATAGCTAAACAGCTTTGCCAAGACAAAATCTAGTAGCATGACTGACTACTTTCCTACTGTACTGGAAGTAGACCCTCCTTGCTGGTCAGACTCCCAAGCTCTGCTCTCGTCTGTCTTCTGAGAGTTCCTAGAGGTGCTCCCAAATGCCAGTCTCTGCTTTAGAATCACAATCATAGAACAGTTTGGGTTGGAAGGAACCGAAAGGACATCGTCGTTCCAACCTCCCTGTGCCTGGCAGGAACATGGTCTACTAAACCAGGTTGCTCAAAGCCCCATCCAACTTGGGCTTGAATATTTCCAGGGATAGAGGGTCCATGACGTCTCTGGGGATCTGTTTTTGCTGGCTGGTAGAGCTGTGAACACACGCGCACAAGGAAATTATGGGATATGGACAGAGGTACCAGCCCTAGGCAAAGCCTTCAAGTTCCTGTTCATTCTTAAGCAATTAAATAGGAATATAACCTTTAAGCCTGATGTGACCTCCTGGTCCCAAGGTGGTTACGGCAGTGTGACACACAGTCTGGGGAAACAGGGTTATACAATTGAATGACTGTAACTCTGCTTTTCAGATGCCATTCCCTTCTACTTCTGGGGACACAGACCTTGAGGAAAGGACAGAATACAGGTCTTTGGGGTCCTATGTGCAGTCCTAGCATGGAGAAGCTTGTTGGCCATTTTATTCATGCCTCTGTTTCTATATGTGTGAAATGGCTATGGCAAAAATAAGACTTGACATGAACATTAAGAGAAGAAATCAAGTGTAAAATGAACAACTCCCAGGCACCAAGCTTGTTTCTCATTATGTCCCTGTCAACCTGCTCTTTCCATCCCAGCCTGCTTTTAATCACTTTGTCTATGGAATCCCATCACTGCTCCCGTTCCTTTCCCTCTGCAGGCAGGAATCACAGTCCCATGTGAGAATGATATCATCAAACCTTTCTGAATATTTGTGGAGGTAGAAAAAGCTCTTCAGACTCTGTGCAGCTGATACAGACAAGGAGTATCCACAGGAGCATTTTCTGGGCCTGAGGACAGACAGATCTGAGGTAAAACATACAGAAACAGCCAGAAAGTAGAAAGGAAAAGGAATTATTCTTTGTACAAGAGATTATCCATCTGTTCTTTCGATGACATTTTAACCAGGAGGCACATGAAGGAAAAATATTTAAAATAAAGATTGCTTCAGCTGTGAGGTGGCTTCCATCCCAGTCAATAAAAACCTCAAACCCTTAGAGAAAAAATTACAGGTCTGTGTTACAAAGGTGAAAGTCAAGAGGCTTACCTCACTGTGCCAATTTATGGAGACGTAAAGAAGCGGGGTGGGGTGGGAATGAGGAGAGACTTGATCTAAGAGCTATAAATGCATGTCTGATTAGGTGTATAATTTGCACTCCAAGCTCAAATACGTGTCTGTTCATGAGCTAATCCATCTTCTGCATCACTGTTTGCAAGAACGGGCCCTACAACAATGTAAGAGCCAAGGAATGGACAGGAGATAAATTGCAAGAACAGCTTTCACAGAGGACAATATGCCTCAGGTTGATAGCTGAGAATGCACTACAGTCTCTGGAGACAAATTCCCTCATACCATCTGACTTACTGTGTCACAGAAGCATTATTTGCTTGGCTTTAGGTTTAAAATGAAGGCAAGAAAAAGAAGTGCTTCCGTAAAGCTCTGTGCTATTCATGGCAGTTTGCTACAACTGCCATTCTGTGGCTTTGTATTGCAAGGGGAACCAGCAAAGTATGTTGGGAATATTGGAAATAACACAAACTGAACAGAGCATTTACAGTGTAAATAATTATGTTGTTTCTTGTGCATATCTCTGTGCCACAGCTGTATGCTTTAGGTTTGCCCGAGGACATACTACGAGTCTGCACCCAGAGGTGCAAGTCTTGATTCTGCACAATGCAGGGAGCTGGCATCCTTGGGATAATGGAGATGTCAAGCAAATGCCTACAAACTTTTCAGAACAAAGGACAGAAAATTGGACAGCCTGGAAGTACCTCTAAGAGGTAAGAAAGTTGTGTACGTCTCTCTGGCCTTAAACACTCCAAAGTTGCAATCTTTAAGCCAGCAGAAATCTTCCAGTCCCTTCCCCTCTAGATGATACACCCAAGTGTGGCACTTATATTTGGCACAACTCCATGAAGAGTTGGAGTTCAGGTACAGCTTGTACTAGTTGAAAAGCCCAGGGGGAGGAAAAAACCCTCAGCCAATTTTACATCTTCCCGAATCCAGTTCACTGTGCAGCTACAAAAGCAGCTCTGCCACACAGCAGAAGGTGCAAAACAGAAGCTGGGATTTCGTTTGCTGATGCTCCCCCCAAACTGTGGTCTGAGCAGCCTCACTGATAATTTGTAGGTCTCAGACTCCCAGAAATGAGCTTACCCAATGCTAGCTGAAAAAAAATAATAAATAAAAGCCTCTAATAATTGCTTCATGGTTTCCTAAATTATTTATAAGATTTCTAGGACACCAACTTTCAAATCATCACTTTTTGAAGAGTTTATATTTCAAAACATTTCAAAGGGACTTTTTACAAGGGCATGTAGTAACAGGATAAGGGGAATGGCTTTAAACAGAAAGAAGGCAGGTTTAGATTGGATATTAGGAAGAAATTCTTTAATGTGAGAACCAATGACTCCAGTCAAAGGCAACACTGCTACCAAGTCAGTGCCACCAGGGAGATAATTTTAGTCTTGCTCTATGGTCAAATGGTTGTCTTGTGGAGCTGCACGTGGGGCTACTTGCTGTCCCCATGCCACAGTAGACCTCAGCATGCCCAAGAATATCAGAAACAACTGAGAAGCTCTTACCTCTTCTGGTAAGAGCCTCAGGTTCTTACCTGGTAAGAGTTCTGGTGAGAGTTCAGGTTCTGCCTGAGAGGACAGGCAGAATCTGAACTCAGTGCTAAAAGACAGCAGGCCAGTAAGTCTCAGAGTATCCTCCAAGCTCCCAGTGTACAGGAGAACACTCCCATACCACAAATCCATCTTCCCAAATAACCTCACATCTTCTTTCCTTACTCAAATGCTACAGGACAAGCGTTGCTGGCTTACACTGGACACCAACAGATCCCACGATTCCAGCCATTTGATATTGCTGGGCTAATTAAAAGTATAAGGAGTGAAGTTCTGTTGAGCTCCTAGCTTTTGTATTTCAGATCAAAGGCAGCACATGCTGGTGACAAGGAATGCTCTCTTGTGGCTATGCAAGCCAAGGTGTTCCTAGCTTTCTGTCATTCCAGTTTTCCATTAATAAGAATCAAATGGCAACTGCTTTTGCAATCTAGTTCCTCATCAGCTTCATCAACAGCATGTCACAGAAACAGCTAGAAGAATCTCAACTTGCCTCCTGCACTGCAGCTCCTAAATTATAACCAATGCTTTTAGGAAGGTTTTTTTTCAAGCAAATCATGTATAACATTGTCTTTAGCACCTTTCCCCTGTAAGAGGGAAAGGAGGGAATTTTCGCTAATAGCTTTTCACCTATTTTTCATTACTGCTGCTGAGAAGAATGTGCTAAAAGTAAAACTTGTGTTAAGAACAGAATGAAGTGTGGGGATATGTCAGGTCTAAGTCTGCTTTTTTTCAGCTTCATGAATATCAGCAATTCTTTCCATATCACATTATTATCAAGGGAGCATATAATGTCACCACATGGCTGAAAAGAACAGTTTCTCTTTCCACATGTTTTTTACATCCAAATTCCTACCTGATAGCTACTGATGATGATAAAAAAAAAGGCAAAATCAAGTTTCAATTTCCTCAACTATTTTCCCATAGCAAAATTAATCTCTGCAAAAAATGTGGGTTTTTTGCATCTGGCTCCTCCGTCTCTACACAGCAGCATGAATACATTTTTGACAGAGGTAATACTCATTTTCTGGCAAGAAATAACCCCCTATACTGCTACTGTTTAGCATCTTTGTTGGTGACAATGACTGTAGGACTTGAGAGTACCCTCAGCAAGTTTGCTGATGACACGAGCTGTGTGGTGTTGTCGACATGCTGGAAGGAAGGGATGCCATCCAGATGGACCAGGACATGCTTGGGAGGTGGATGGGTGTAAACCTCATGAACTTCAAAAATGCCGAGTGCAAACTCCTGCACCTGGGCCAGGGCAAACCAAAGCACAAGTCTAGGCTGGGCACAGAATGGATCCAGACCAGCCCTGCAGAGAAGAATTTCGAGGTGCTGGTGGATGAGAAGCTTAACACAATCCAGGAATGTGCACTTGCAGCCCAGAAAGCCAACTGTGTTCTAGACTGCATCAAAAGCAGCGTGGCCAGCTTAAAGAGCGATTCTCCCCTTCTGCTCTCATGAAACCCTTGCCTTTGAGTACTGTGTCCAGCTCTGGGGGTCCCAACATAGTAAGAATGTTGGAGCAACTGCAGAGGAGGACATGAAGATGATCAGAGCACTGCAGCACCTCTCCTACGAAAACACACTGAGAGTTGGGGTTGCTCAGACTGGAGTACAGAAGGCTCCAGGGAGATTTTAAAACACCTTCCAGTACATAAAAGGGCTAAAAGAAAGCTGGAGAAAAACTTTCCACAAGGGTATGAAGTGACAGGACAAAGAGGGAGATGGTTTTAAACTGAAAGAAGGGAGGTTTAGAACAGATGTTAGGAAGAAAAACTGTGAGGGTCATGAGGCAATGGCACAGGTTGCCCAGAGCAGTTGTGGCTGCCTCATCCCTGGAAGTGTTCAAGACCAGGATGGACAGGGCTTTAAGCAGCCTGGTCTAGTGGGTGTCCCTCCCCATGACAGGGTCACTGGAACTGGATGGTCTTTAAGGTCCCTTCCAAGCTGAACCATTTTATAATTCTATGACATCCAGTCTACTAAAACTGTGGCATAGCCATTTTCACTGCCTCATACTAATGACGCTGCACTTCCCTGCAACCATCACATAGATGTCTTGGTGAGTGCACACTAAAGACTTTGCTTGTCCATTTCTTTCAAGCAACATCAAACATTGGGAATATGCTAGAAGTGAAAAGGAGAAGAAATAGAAAAAAGGAAAGAAGAGGGCCTTCTCTATTGAAAACGAATCCTTGCATTTCAGGCAACAATACAGCGTGTACAGCATGTACTCTGTAGGATGCACTATGAACCCCTTATTGCTTGCGGGATTTATGATCAAGGTCTCTTACAAGGATCCCTGAGCAACAAACAATTTGAGTTACAGAAAGCCTCTCATAATGCCCTTTCCAAAAGTCTTTGCTGCCATCTCCTGGCACATTTAGGGAAAGCCATCACAGCTCCGGCTTTGGGAAATGCCACAGCCTCATCAGGCATTCACAGCACCTTCCTAACACACTGACTGCCCCGCTGTCCTTCAGAAGCAGAGCTGGGAACACCACAGTTGCTGCAAGGTGATTAACTACCTTCATTCTTGCTCGTTAATACACTCTCTGCATTAATTCCGGCTTTGCAACAGTTCAGAAAAGTGCAAACCATAGATTTACACCTGAAAGGGGCCAGCTCTGATTAAGCATCTAGTAATTGATGGAGAAAAAAGGTGGGTGTGAAGATGGACTGAACTATGAAGGAACACAGGTCAGGACCATCTCCCAGGAGTGCTGCCCAAAGGCATGGAGTGGAGTGAGAAGCAGACTGCAGCTACTCAGCCTGTGCTAACTTGGTGGATCATCTGCCCAGGGAGGGAAGCCCTTCACACTAACCCCAGCTCTAGGCAATGACATCCCCTTTGTTACTGCTTCGATGCCCCCACAATGCTGCAACAGCCTTCTGGTTTGGATTCTTCTGGATAACTGCTCTTCTCTGCCTTTTGTTTAACCTTAGCTGGATTAATAGTTATTTCAGAGTGGCTATACTGAAAAACTGGTAAAGCAGAAAGCCTTGAGACAACTATCTCTTAAATATGTTTCCAAGGAAAAAAATAAACTAGAAATACGAAGTTTCTCCAGCTGCACAAAACTCAAAATGCAAACACCTATAGTCCTTACCAAAAAACATCCATTACCTAGGAAAGATGGGATGCTGGCAAGATTGTGGAGAGTACAATTGAACTCAACAGCCCTGAATGATCAAGTAAATGTTCAAATAAAGACAACGAAGGTGTCTGCAACATGAGATTGGCCCCAGTACCGACCCCTGAGGGACACCACTGGTCACTGGTCTCCATGTGGACAATGAGCCATTGACCACAACCCTTTGAATGTGACTAGCCAGCCAGTTCTTTATCCATCGTGTGGTCCATCAAATCCATGTCTCCCCAATTGAGAGACAAAGATGTCATGTGGGATGGTCTCAAACACTTTGCATAAGTCCAAGCAAATGATGTCGGTTGCTCTCTCCTTACCCACCAATGCTGTAGCCCCGTTCATAAAATGTTACCAAATTTGTCAGGCATGATTTGTCCTTTGTAAATCCATGTTGACTGATACCAACCCTCTTTGTTTTCCATGTGCCTTAGCATAGTTTCCAGGAGGATCAGCTCCATGATCTTGCCTGGCACAGAGGTGAGAATGACAAGTCTGTAGTTCCCCAGACCTTCTGCTTTCCCATTTTTAAAAATGGGGGTTATATTTCCCTTTTTCCAATCCTTGAGGACTTCATCTGATTGCCAGGTTTTTTCAAAAGTGATGGATAGTGGCTTAGCGACTTCATCTGCCAGCTCCCTGAGAACCTGCCGATGAATCTCATTGGGTCCCATGGATTTAGCACATTCAGGTTCCTTAGATGGTCATAAATTCCTAAGTGTGGGCATAAATACTGGTTATGAACACATGGATGTGAAATCTGATGCCAACATGGAATTGCCTTGAGTTGCTTGTTGATAAATGCATTAGAAAGACTCACACACCATTCAAGGACAACAAGGTCTGTGATCAATTGGCTGGATTTTTCTTGAAACCTTTAATATGCCATGCAGTAAAGGGATAATAAAATAATCTCTCTGCATTTTTGGTACCTAGCAGGAATTTGAGCTACACACAACTACATCCTGAGTGATCCAAGACACATGTGTGGTAATGACAGAAGTTTAGCTGAGCCTCTCTAGTACAAGCCCCCATGAAAAAAGCATTTCTTGATTGAAAAACAAAAGGCAGAGAAAAGAATATTTTAAGATTCCTGATCCAAGTTCTTGCAGTAGCTAATCTCAGGCTATAGCCTGTGCTCTCTCCTCTTCAAAGACTGCAGTATAATACTTAAAGAATGCAGAATAATGTTTTTCTTCAGCTCTGGATGTTCCCTGTATTGTATCTATAGGGAAACACATTTCATCTGTTTATTTAAGTAATTTTTTTCAGCATTCCCTTCCCTCTTACTTCACAGCATCAGCTACAGGATTGTTATATTGACTTTTGCACTTTTTGTAATGTTTGAAGGGGGTGCTAGAGATGGCCTAGAGCTAGATAATCACCCTGTCATTATTTTTTCAGGGATCCTAGGATCACCTAGATCCTTTTAAATCTTCTTCATGCTCTCCCAATGGACAGCAATGCAGTATTTTCAGCTCATGGATCCTTTCATTAGAATAATCTATCTAGGCAGCTATAGCTCTATTCGTACAAGCAAAAAATGCCTTTTTTTTTCCTAGGTCTTTCATTTAGTTAGAGTGTCTCTATACATGTCTTTCAGCTGTATCTGAATTAAAAATAAGGGGCCTCTAATGTATTTAACAATACTGATTTAAAAACACATAGGGAAAGCTTTGTAGTCGAATTTTTTTCCTGAAAAGAGAGGAGCAGGGAGAATAATTTCTGGTTTTATGGCTGGAATTCTGTGTTAAGAGATCTTCTCTGCTATTTTTTAGCAAATACAAGTATTCAGCTACTTAACACGTTTCTTTTCCATGGAATCTCAGAGTCCTCCACACCAGTCCCAGACAAGGAAAGCACGATGGATGCTATAAACAACCATTTACTTAATCTGGTAGTGTTGATATCACCAGTGATGGCAGTTGAGAAAGTCCACCTGACCACACTGGGGCAGGAGGACATGCACAGCTTCCTGCTCACCTTCATTCTAGCTATGACTCAAAATATCCTCTGCCACTGGGCAGCCCAGGGATTGGTATTGGCTGCTTTAATATAATTTTCCATTTTCTGTTTTCCAAGGAATAACTCATCAAGGTTGGAGTGGCCATCAAGTACAACCATTAATCCACAACAGCTGTTTTGACCACTAAAATGTCTCCGTTAATTGTAACAGAGAGCATCCGATTTCCATGTGCCATCATCCCACCTGGCCCCATATCCAAAACCCCAGGTCTGAAGCTAATATGGTTATATTTAATCTGAAAGAAAAAACATTTATTTTCCCAGTGAGTGCTATGCTGTAACAGGTAGACTTTTATCCTAGAAATACAATATGAACTGGCAGGAAAAAAAGGCCCCAAGAAAGGGAATCTTCACAATCAGATGAGGTTTACTTCAAAAAGTAATGCATGAGCTTATATGGAGAGCTGAAGGAAGGGAAGGAAAGGAAAGGAGTGAGATGCACAGAGCACTCCCTGGACTGTCAAGTAGGATACATGCTTCACTAAGTAGTGATATGGTACTTTTCACCTTTCTAAGCAAGGATGCTTTTAAAGCCTTTGCATCTGTCAGTCCTTGCTAACTCACACACCCCAATGTGACACTGAATCTAGTATCTGCTGCCCATCTGCCATATGGTACTAACCACAACTTCAGCAGCTGCTGTGCCCCCTGATAAAACCCTACCCATCGTTTTCCCAGGCAAGAGGCTTCTGTTACTCGAAAATGTTATAAACAAATTTCCTAGAGAAAAAGACATCTGTACTGCTTCTCCCCTCTGATTGCTTTACTTGAGCCTGAGACTTGCTATTCTTGCTGTTCCTCCAAAGCTCACTGTATTTTGATAAAGGACATCAGTGGCTGCAAAACCTTTCATCAAACAGGCATTGACTATTTCATTTTACAGTTGTGGCTCTTTTCCACAAGGAATAAAGAGAATTCATTAGTAATCACACATCAGAGAGTGCATCCACCTACATGTTCCTCTCCTTTGGTGATTGTATAATTACACAATCATCTCTTATCAAAGAAACTTTTCCTTTAACACAATAATTGCCTGTGGCTTTGCTCCCTTTATCTCCCATGAAGAGAGGAAAATGCTAAAAACACATTTGTGTCGAGGGTTGCTCTGGTTTCCTTTAAACAGCAAGATACAGTGCATGTGCAGAGAGAGACATTAACATAGTTCTGAACCAGGGAAAGTAAAACTCAAGGAAAAAATATCCCAGTTGGCAAGAGACAACCACGTGTTATGGGGGCGAGGAGAAGTGAGACCCTCCAGCTGTTGCTGCTCTTTCTCTCTATATTGCTCTTTCTCTCAATTTTTTAATTCCTCTTTGGCATTTTGTTATTAGTCCCCACACAGTAAACAAGGGGCTGCAAATTCTGGCAAAATGAGCTGCTGAAAGGATTATTCATCCCTCTGTGAGACTGCTCCGTGAGATGAGAGCTACATGTTCTGCATTCTGTGACTAAGATACAGTCCCATGTGTTTTCCCAGTTCAATCAAGTGTGCAAAGAACTGTCACAATAGTCCTTGATGCCAAGAAAATAAAATTTAGGGTAGAATGGGAAACCTGAGTTGCATTTTAATGGTATTGCATTTGCACCTGTTTTTTTCCTGCTCTTTGTTTATTTTACTCTTTTTTAAAATCTTAATTGACATTCATTAAAGCCTCATCATACCTCTCAACAGCAAAAGAACAGTGAGTTGCTATTGTACCTGTCTGAATAATTGTTACTGAAGTGTTGTCAGATTCTTAGAAGTGGCTATATATCTTTCATGTGAGACCACTGGGAGTGATACAAAAACATTTCCAGGCTTCTGCAGGGTTTAAGTTTTTTTCCCCCTTACATTTAGTAGATGTAAAAAGAACAAATAAGTCAAAATGATAAATTATGGCAGTAACAAAAAATAAATCAACATCTGAACTGCTTGATAATAGACAGAGCATGAGGCTTGAGGGAAGATTAGAGCAGTGTCAGGCAATATCAGAACTGAAAGTTATTCAAAAGTGATAGAAATCCTCTAGGATCTGCAACTCCACCACTGTTTCCCTTTGGAAAAGCAGTTTTCAGAAGCTCCAATTAACCTTAATTGAATTCTGCCTTAGCAATACCTAGAATTTTAATTGACTGGGAAGGTGATCATAAATCTCTGTTTAAAATACAGCTTGGCTATTAGCAGTACCCAGAACAGCCCAGCAAAGTGTCACAGAGAAGGACTTGCCTATTCTGCAAGTAAGGCTACACCTAGACCAGAAAACAAACATTCAGAAGGGAAAATCCCAGTAGAAAAAGCCAAGCCTGTAGGTAGTCATTTTCTTCAGTGCTGATAGCTATGAAAGACTCCTACAATCAACATGTTTGTGTATATAGTGTCCACAACATCCTTCACGACTGTTTATTCCATCTCTTGCTTGCCTTTCTCTGCTCTTAGATTTGGCTTTACTGCTGTTTAGCTTCTGCTTTAAACATATTGACATCCTTGCTTTTCTGGTGCTGGCCTCTGTTACTTATGTGCTTGTCTCTCACATGCTCTGGTCATTCCCTTTCAGGTCAGGTTACTTTAAACTTGCCTGATATTCAGCTGTTCTGGAGATCTGGTGTTTGCAAATAAAACCCTGCAAGGTTGCTGCACTCATGGTATTGAACCACAATAGCTTTCATATGCCTAATTCCTTGTCAAAGCCTGCCCAGTTGTGGATTTAGACAGGACTGAGTGACTAAAAGTAGTGAATTAGGGTGATTTTGCTGACTCTGTGAAACTCCTAGTACAGGAGGCAGAGCAGCTGAGTGACAGAGCTGGAAAACATTAAAGGGAAATTAAGCTGGCAAGCAGCTGTACTGAGCAAAGAGGCCAGCATAGAAAAGAAGCAAGACTGGGATTATATTAAGAAGTTTTAACAGACCAAAAGAATTAGACACAAAGGAAAATCAGGCATCAGAGCTAGAAAACCTTCTTCATGATCAAAAGGGAGCGAAGAGTAGACAGAAGGAAGCCAAGTGATACCAGTTATCTCACCTAGAGAGAAGCTGTCCAGACATCCAGTTAGGACTCAGGCAGAGCTCAGAGAGAGGTGGGAGTGAAATGTCAACAGTGTGGAGAAAGACAGTTTACAGACTAAAGTATAAGGCATTGAAAGGATGAGCCCAAGGCTGAGTTTCTGGTATGTGTGCAGTACAGAGCCATCAAAACTCACTAAAGCAAAGTTCATCCTGTGGAAAGCAGAACTGCTACACCAACCAATGAGCAAGAGACAGAAACAATTTTCAAGTCTTCCATGTTATCATCTCAGCTTACAGCAGGGGATTTTCACTTAGAGAATCGTGACTTTGTAAACTGCGGGCAATGATGACTCCACACATCTCACAAACATCTTCCAAAAAAAATACAGCAGACACCTTCAAGGCATCACAGCTACACAAGGAAAAGGACTTCCTTTGGAAATGCCTGCATCACATGCAAGTGCACAGGACTCATAAGAAAACAGAGCTATGGAACTTTTCTTACACATAGATAAGATTGGGCAGGAACCACCTCAGCTAATTCGGAATTTATCACCTCTCTTTGTAGGGGATGGTTCCTACACTGATTGTAATAGAAGCTCAGTCAGCTCATTTATGTCAGACATCTACCTGAGTAAAGGCTGCTCCAGAGAAAAGCTCACATGTGACCAGAGACTTAAATTATGACCCATTATAAAGACAACCATTCAGTTTAAAGTGAAATGGATTTAGAATGAAAATAATACATGTCTCCTATAGCCTTTCCCATGATGGCACTGTCATAGAACCAGATAATGAAGCAAACAGTCATTTATTATTTATTAAATATTAATTTATTAAATATTAACCACTGTTTATTAAATATTTACTTCTTTAAAATCTAGTTTATAAATAGGAAATTTGTGGCAAAGAGTGATTTGTGCTGTGCCACCTCCCAGGTCAGTAAACAAGCTGAAATCGGATCTAAGAGATTTCAGTCAGCAGCACATGTCAGACAGGATTCACTCTGCTTTCTAGACACTAGGGGAGATGATCTGTAATAGATAATGAATCTTGAAAATCCACACCAAGCATTAATTTTCCCTTTCCAAAAAGAGGAGGGAAGACCCAAGATGGCCATACAATTGAGAGCTCCCTCTCTCAAAAGACTGAATTTGAGAGTGAAGAATCTGGCATGCCATAGCAAGATTTTTAGGTCAATGCTGTGTCTAACAGGGTCTGGCATACTGTGGTTGGGAGCAAAGATTTAACATCCTATATCCAAGGTGGCCCTATACAACAGGGCATTACAGGGAAAGCTCTGGAGATGAACAAATGAGTTACAGACCCAAGCTAGAGGATGTTCCAGAGCAACAGTCTGGAAAGTGACTCTGTCAGTAGAAGTGTGGGGTGACACACATGATATGTTGTTTGATGCTACACTGAGCTCTTGGCCCCAGAGGATCAGTAGTT
>NW_008674134.1:156156-163853 GCF_000695815.1 Acanthisitta chloris
CTAAAGCCTGAGTGTCCTGCATAAGACACTGCTTTCTCTCCAGGAATCAAGAGCAGGGCCCTTGTCAAGCAACCAGGATGGTGTTGCCAGCTGACACCTCTTCCTGTGTCTCCTGAACTCCATCTGACTTTAACTCTCTGCAAAGTCTGGCAGTTGTCGGTTAAGTCAGCCACAGGAAAAGAAGATTGTTGCCAGCTGACACCTCTTCCTGTGTCTCCTCCACTCCAGCCATCTCCATCCTTCTTCAGCCTCTGGAAATCGTCAGTTAAGTCAGCCACAGGAAAAGAAGATAGGCACTAAGCAGGCTGAGCATGTTGCTGCAGTGTGCCCAAGAAACACTCAAAAAAGCCCTCAAGGGGTCAAGTCCCTGCCAAGTTGAGTGCCACTGCATCTGCACTGCCCAACACCTGAGCTGCTGAGATTGGAGGGGCTGCAAAGCCTCCTCCCAGGCTGAAGTGATGGGCACCTGTGTCTAGGAGCAACCTGAGAACCAAGAGGACATCTGCAGTAGCTTTTGTACCTGCGTGCACCAAGTAATCTGCCTGTGTTTCATCCCAAACCCAGGCAAAGAGTGACTGTGCCTGAGGTCTGCCAGGCTGTTCCACTGGCAGTCAAATAGCACTGTCAGCTCACTGATTCTTGACCCTGATGGCTGATGGCTGAGAGATCAGGTCCCAGTGGGAGCTCCCACTTCATAACTGATTTGGAGGTGTTTTCTCATGTTAGCTCAGCAACTGGTTTCCACATCCAGGGAAAGATCAACGGGAAAAGCCAGACATCCCCATGCCTTCATCCTCCAGTAACAGGGGTGCCACACCAATAGCTGGGGTGCCCACAATGTGGACCAGGCATCATGCAAGTGGCAGCAGGAGGGAGGGCAGAAGAGAAACACTGTGACAGTTAAGTGGTTTTTTCTGACTTTAACTCTCTGCAAAGGCAGCCTAGGAAGAAAAAGCAATTTTCAAGATGTGTTTCTTTGTGCTGCATAAAAGGGTGTCAAGGATGTTCTTGAGCCTCTTTCAAGGCTGCCTATTTCTCCTCAGTGTTTCAATGCATTTTTCTTAGAAGACTTTAAGAAAAAAGTGGCAGAGGGGAAGGATTACTATTTTAGCTACACCTACTGAAAACCAACTGGCTGTTACTAAGAACACATAGTGTAAATTGGGTGTTTGGTATGTTTTCCTCACCCTTTCCCTAAATCCAAGAGACAAAGAGAAGAGATGTCTCTGCACACCTGAACTGCTCCTTTGAGACATGAGACATTCCTCTTACCTCCACAGAAATAAATGCAGCAAGATTTCATACCCCTGGTGTTTCTGATTTTACAAAGACAGAAGGACATTTGCAAGCTTTTCTCATGTATCACAAGGAATACATGAAAGGATTAAAAATATGGACCTGTTTTCTCCTCCTGTTACTTTTAAGAGTCTCTCAGTCCTCAAATCTACGTGCATGGCAAGCCAAGGCACACATGGGCAGCCCAAGCTGCCATGCATTAAAGAACATTTTGGAGGTACAGGCCCATGGAATGAGTGATCCAGCCCTGAAAATTGACAGGGGGTGGCCTGGGCTTTGGGCAAGCATGGGAGGAAAGGACACAGGGCCAAAAATACCAGCCAGCCTCACTTTCTTTCCCCATCCCATGGCCCTGCTACATTCAGAATCCAGACCTCCTTCTCTGGGCAGCATTGCCTTGTGAAAAATCCAGATCTAAGCCAAGACAGCCATTAACAATGACTGCATGACTCCATTTGATACAGGATCTTTCATAAAACAGGTTATTATTCTCCTGGCAACTCACTCATGAGCTACTGAGCAACAGGCAGATTTTCCCCTTTGATGTGTTACATTGACAACACAGGCATATTGATTGCTTCTCCATAGAACCCAAATTCAGACATTTTAATAGAGGTCTGGTTGTTGTTGTTTTCCCCAGCACACCAAGATTGTATCTTTTAAAATATATCTAGTTTGTTTGGTATCATGGATGGCCTATTTCTCTACAGTAAAATAGCCACTTTGTCCTCAGGTTCTGAGTTGAAATCAATTCAGATATACAATGTTAGTTCCAAAATGACCCACTTTAGCAGAATAAATCATTGCTTACCTCACCATCAGTGTGGTTTGTGCTGAACCCAGTCACCTATTTGGAACCTATTACTCCCTAAAATCCACAGCACAGCTGTTTGAGGGGATGCTCCCTTCCCTTCCTACGTTGGAATATGCACAGTATCACCTGCTCCCTTTTAAGCACCTGTGGATATTTGATGCTCATCTACAAGGATCACATAATGGAGGCAATGCATCTTCAGCAAAGAAAAATGACAGACAGAACAAGAAGACTAAACCAATTCATCACTTAATGCAGAGCGTTATTGTGCTGCAACCAGAGCATCATGCCAGGATTGATTACAAACAAGCTGACACCTCCCTATGGACTGTCTGCTGTATTATTATAAATAAATACCCATTCATTTTGGAGCCTGTATTACTGCAGAGAATAGATTATACCTCAGGTACACAGTACATATCCTGTTGAGTACAATGTCCCTTCCTTGCCAACAAACGACTTTTGTCTCGCATAATACAGTTTAGTAAACGAGATAAGGGAACAGAGAAACACCAAGACATGGGGAGATTAGCAAAAGGCTCAACTGATATTAAGGAGCTATTTCCATGAAGGACATGCTAAAAATTCAGTGACTTGCTGTTAGAGGGGAGTCGAGGGGGGTAAGTACTTATGGTAGGCTTGTCCTTGATCCTGAAAGGGAAAAAGCCCTAAAAAGTTTCCTGAGTCCTCCAGATGTCACTGAGACAAAAGCAAACCCTTCTGGCTTTAAACATCTGTGGCTCATGATAACCAGCTCTAATCAGGCAACCTGCAGCATTCAGAAAAATCAAGTCAGAGCAGTTGAAAAGGCTGTGTACTGCAGACTGAACATCCTGGGAGAAATTTGGCTTGTCTTTATCTTCTTTCCACTCCCAGCCTGCTGTGTAGTCATTTCCAGGTGCCACCAGAGCACTCCCTGCCCGGCACAGTCCAGGCAACCCCTGCTCCCCTCAGCAACTGCCCAGACAAGATGCAATGCTCAGATATTGGGCCATGACTTGGCAAGCATGAGAAGAGATGGTTAACAACACACTGTGACAAATTTGTGTTACTTATTGACAATTTCTTTTATTTACCCTAGGGGCTAGCATTACCCAGTAATAGCAAAAATGTGCTCTTTGTGCCTGTGCTTGGGGCTACTCCTGCAGCCCCCCAGCTTCATCAGTTTCCTACTTATATACTTTAGTTAAAAATCTTTTTTTCTCCTCCATGCTACTCAGTCAGCTTCCAGTGTTTGCAAGGACTGAGGTTTATTTGTGCAATGCTCTGCCAGCCTCACAGGCATGGTGTCAGCACCTGAAAGTTCACTGACAAGGGGAAAAGAATAGCTTCTATCACTTTCCCATACCATGAGAGAAGGGGTGGCACTCAGGCTGGGCTGTGGCAATGAGGCACAGACTCCATTCTCTTCACACACAAACAGCTCCCTAGTACTTTCATATCACACATACTCCCACATATCTATCTGCCCATAATTCCTTTTTCTTATCCCTCATTTGCATAATATCTACAGTCCTTAGCAACAGCTGTCGGGCTTCTTCTCTGCCTCCTTCCAGGTGCTGTTTGCACGTACTGCTCCCACAGTTTCTTGCTGACCAGAGCAAGGACATCGTAGCACTCATCCAGTAACACAGGGTTTGCTCCCACATTGGGCCATCCTTACACGCAGATGTCGGCTGGGGTGAAATGTCACCTCCATGATTTACAAAGGGATCAGCAAGACTGGAAGTGCTACATGCAAGTATGATGATTGCATTGCTTCACCTTGCAGGCAACCCACTGCCAGGGAGTTTGGTGGGCAATGGGGAGACGCCTCTGAAAAAATTAAAGCTTCTCACTTCACAGCCATTTGTTCTGCCTTGAACGGACCGGGAAGCTTGATGTTTCCTCACACTTTGGCTACCGCAGTACAGCTGAGCCTGCAGGTGGGCTTTAAAAGTACCAAGAAATGGTTGAAAAGCCATGGCAGAAGTGCTGGATTGGAAGCATGGTGCTGATGGTGTCTCTCAGCCCTGTTCAGCAGAGAGAGCAGTAGGCAGCCCTGTATTGGCACATGGTCAGAGCACACTAGTGCTCACTAACTGATGCTGTTTGTCCCTCAGCGCCTCCCCACTCTCCTCTTACTCACATCCTACTGCACCACATCTCTTGGCTCCTTCCAAAAGGCCTCAAGATGCTGGTACCAGAGCTGGGGGAATATTGCCATTAGAAAGCTGTAGTAAATCATAAACTTGTAGAATGGCCTGGGCTGCAAGGGACCGTAAAGATCATCTAATTTCAACAGCCCCCTGCTGTGGGCAGGAACATCTTTCACTAGACCAGGTTGCTCAGAGCTTCATCCAACCTGGCCTCAAAGACTTCCCAGGATGGGGCATCCACAACTCTTCTGGGCAACGGGTTCCAGTGCCTCACCACCCTTACAGTAAAGAATGTTTTCTTAAGATCTAATCTAAACCTACTTTCTTTCAGTTTGAAGCCATTACCCTCTTGTCCTGTCATTGTATGTTCTTGTAAATAGTCTCTCTCCATCTTATTTGTAGGCTCCCTTCAGGTCTGGAAGGCTGGAATTAGGTCACCTCAAAGCCTTCTCTTTTCCAGGCAGAACAATCCCAATTCTCTACCTTTCCTCACTGGAGAGGTTGCTCCATCCCTCTAATCAACTTGGTGGCCCTTCTCTGGACTTGCTCTAACAGGTTCATGTACTTCCTGTGCTGGGGGCCCCAGAGCTGGAAGCAGTACTCAAAGGTGGGATCTCACCAGAGCAGAGCAGAGGGTCAGAATCACCTCCTTTGACCTGCTGGCCACACTGCTTTTGATGCAGCCCAGGACAGGGTTGCCTCTCTGGGCTGCAAGCACATTGCTGGCTCATGTCTCATCCAAGTCCTTCTCAGCAGGGCTGCTTTCAATCTGTTCATCTCCCATCCGCTATTGATAGTGGGTTTGACCCTGACCCAAGTGAGCACCTTGCTCTTGGTCTTGTTAAACTGCATGATATTCCCACAGGTCCACTTGTCAAGCTTGTCCAGGTCCCTCTGGATGGCATTCTGTCCTTTAGGTGTGGCAACCACACCACTCAGCTTGGTGTCATCTGCAAATTTGCTGAGGGTACACTCAGTCCCTTTGTCTATGTCATTAATGAAGATATTAAATAACATCAGTCCAAATACAGGACTCTGCGGGGCATCACTTTTCACTGATGTCCACTGGGAGACTGAGCCATTGACCACTACCTTCAGGATGCAACCATCCAACCACTTTCTTATCCATCTAACAGTCCACTCATAAAATTAATCTCTCTTCAATTTAGAGAGCAGGATGTTGTAGGGGACTGTGTCAAAGGCTTTACAAAAGTGGAGATAAATAATACCTGTAACCCTTCCCTTGTCCACTGGTATAGTCACTCTACCATAGAAGACCACAAGGCTGGGCAATAAATGACATACGTATTTGTCACAAATGGTCAAGCTGTGGGGTTAGGTTTTTCTCTCCTTTTCATTAACTGGATTGAAAGACAGATCTGTGGAAGGCAGCTCAGAAAAGATCCTCACCCAGAACTAGTATTTAGCACTGCCCGTGATGCTCATGCCTTTCATCCCTCCTCCCAGCTGAGCAAGTAAAAACCTTTGAGATGATCTTCATTTGGGATATGACAAAAAGAGAAAAATCCTCAACCTTCCCACACCGTCCGCATAACAAATAAGAATCATCCCTTTTCACAGTTAAGGAGACTGAAAAAGCAACCCTGCTTTGTCAGAATGGAGCGCAATAGAACTGAAGAATTGTGGAAAAGCAAGGAAATCATTCAGATTTGCAGCTGCCAAAGCCTCTGTCTTTCTGCCCCTCCCCAGGCAGAACGCAGACATGTGGGAGAACATCTGAAAAGCAACAGTACTGTTTGCTAATATTGGTAGCAGAATATAAAGTGGAAACAAAAGCAGTATTTTTCTTCCCCTCTCCACTGTCTCCTTTTTACATTTTTCACCACTTTGCCAGTAGGGCAAAATTTCCCTATGCAGGCAGATAATCAGGCAATTTTCCATCTCCAATCAAAATGTTAACTTTCCCTTTGATTATAAATTCCAAATAAAATTAATATTGTTCTGTTTCTTTTGAATATGTTCCAAAAAGCAATTGCCCTTTTTCAGTTTTGTCTGCTGCCTTCCTCCCTACAAATTATTTTCATTCCAGGCCCTTCCAGACATCTTTCATAAAAGCATTAACTGATATTTATCTGACACAGAACTGCTCCTTCCATTTCTCTTTCGGTTTAACAGAACCCTACAGACCATGGTGAGGAGGATTTCGAGCAACCAGGCTTTTTGCATACCCTCAGTCTCTTTTTTTTTTTTTTGTGCAAGGGAACACTGCTATAGAAAGATGAGGCATAAAGCCCAGTGCTGGCAGCACCGTTCAGCTCCCCCTTCACATGGAACATCCTTCCAGACCACAAATGGTATCTGGGGCTCTGCTTTGCTCTTACCAAGATTTAAGAGGAAAAAGAATCATAAAATCATAGAATCAACCAGGTTGGAAGAGACCTCAAAGATCATTGAGTCCAACTCCTGGAGGAAAAGGAGGAGCAAGAACGGTATGATGCCACATAAAAAATGTATCTTCTTTTCAGCTAACAGAATTTTCCAGCTCCTTTCCAACAGAAACATGGAGGTTAACATAGCCAGAAAAACTGCCTATCACACATACTCTAATTTCTTTGCAGTCTATTCATCTTGTCAGCTTAATTAAAGGGTTAATTAAAACTCTCCACAACCAAGAGAAATTTATTATTTTTTTAAAGAAACTCCAGAAACTAGATGAAAATTGTTCCTTCATGGCAATCAGTGGACTTTTTTTCTAATTTAGTATTGTTTTCAGTCTGCACTCTGAGAGAAAGATCAATCCCATCAGCTGGACCTTGCAGAGGCAAGGACAGATGAAGCTGAGATGGCTACCAGTCCCACTTCCTAGGGAAGGGCTCTTGGGGACCTCATTTCACCAGGCAACACTGAATGTCTCTTACAAACCATTCTTATTCTGGACACAACTGAAAATATGATTTTCAGTCCCTTACACACCCTCTCCAAATAGCTTGCTTCCCCTCCACTCCCCCCCTAAATTTAATCATCTCCTCTGTCCATTTAGGAAATTCTCTGTATAGACAGTGACATCTAGCGAAGGAAAACTGAATTTGAGTGGATACAGGGTTGTACCTGTGAGAGTGGAGATGGGGATTGGGAAATGTTGGAAGGCAGATCGCCAAGGGTCCCTCACAAACAAGGCTGAATTACAACCCAGCAGGAACTCATTTATTCCCCTAGCAACAAAAATCGAGGGCTCGCATTGCACTTGCCTGGAAATTGAAAGCAAGACTGAGTTCACAGGTGTTTCTGAGTGCTGCAGGGCCTGCAAAGAGCCAGCTGAAGCCCACCAATGCATGGAAGGAGGCAATGGTATATGCTGTCCTTATAATTACACCTGCAACAATGTCTTGGTTTGAGAGACAGGTGTCTGGCAAAAAAAAAGGAGCCTCCCTTGGAATAGACAGTTGCAGCCCCTCTCCCTGCGAATTACTATAATTCCAAAACTAAGG
>NW_008674135.1:0-6366 GCF_000695815.1 Acanthisitta chloris
AGACTGGATGTGGCACTTTGTGCCATGTTCTTGTAACAACGGTAGGGTTGGACTCAATGATCTTTGAGGTCTCTTCCATCCTGGTTGATTCTATGATTCTATGATTAAAGACCAAGAGAGCAACAAACAGTAATGAATTAGGATGTAATGTGTATTTTTGCATTTATAGCCACAACATTAAGCTGTACTACCTCGGAGATTTAACGAGCTCTAATGCTTTAGAAGTAATTGGTCTTTGCATCTTGAAACATTCACACTGAGTTTCTTCAGAATTTCCGCAGCAAACTGAGTGTGACAAAATATTGGTAGTGAAAATGGGGAGATGTTTCTAATGGATGAAGAGCATAGACCTGGTGTTAAAGACATGAAACTTTAAAACAAATTTACAATAAATAAAATGGGTGGATGAGTGGGAAGGAGCACAAAAAAGAAACCCTTCTATTGAAGTATTTTTGGAAAAAATCTCAAGAACATAATTCATGTTGTAAATAGCATGCATACACTTTTAATTATCCTGTAATAAGAAGACTTTCAGCAAACTACTGAACATTGTTATCTATTTTTTATAGTTGCTGTTGGGTAGGCTCTAGAGTTCCATTATATTATGCTGCAATGGGGTTTTTTGTAGCTTCATCTTTCTGGCAGAACTATATCTATCACAGTATAATGTAATTTCTTATTCTTATAAAATAAACTCTCTTTGCAGGGAGCTAGTGATGCATCACAGAGGGAAGCACTCCAGCTTGTAGACTCCCAGGTCACGGAAGAAGGATTTAGTCAGGTTGTAATTCCAGAGAAGCACCAGAATGACCAAGCATTTTAAGAATCAGTAAAAATGCCAAAGGTTTAAGGGAAGGGGCCTGATCGGTGTGGTGGGGGTTTTTTTCTGGTTTGGGGGGATTTTGGCTTTTGGTGTTTTTTTCTTCTTCAGTAGAGAAGAAAAGAGCTCTTTCATAGAGAAAAAGAAAAAACACAAAGTACAATCTGTGAATATTTGGTTCTGTGAATCTCTAATTTGTAAAATGAGAGTTATCTGCTACTTTCTATCCTAAAAATGAGCTTTTAAATCAAGTCATATGCTTTCAAAGAAGAGAATTTAAAAAATGGAGCAACAAGGTAAAATGGCCTCTTAGTATATTTGTGTTACATGGTCAGTACTAAGAGAACAGCATCTGTGCCCTTTACAATGAATGCTATATTATTCATATTGATGCACCTTGTGCAATGGACACCACAGAAAGTTTCCTGGCTTTTGACTGAGAATTGTGTGGTCTCAAAAAGCCTGCCATCTCAAAACATATTTGCCAAGGACATAACTGGTTTATTTAATGAACAGGATACATTGCATATGAGTAGTACTGACCTTGCCTGCAAGTATCACATGCCTGAAAGAGTACAAGGTAAAAGGAACAGACAATACAATGAAGTGATGCACAGCTGGGTAGGTGATTCTGCGAAGAAGAGTTGCCTGATTTGGTCGTGCTGTATTTTCTTTGGACAGGTTTATGAAGTGTGTGTATCTTCCAGCAGGAGCTGTGAGTGCTGCTGCTGTCGTAGGTTAGCAGGGACACCTAGTGGCTTTGCTAAATGGGACTGGGATTGCTTCTGCCTCTTGCTGATAAACTCGTAAGGTTTTTCAGGACAGGCTCTCAGTGTCTCCCTCCTCCAGTGTAGTGTCTCAAAGCATTTTGCACCACAGCCCTTCTCTGTACTTTTTTCCTCAATTCAATGAAGCAGAAAAAAACCCGCATGTGCATTTTAAGTATTGTGACAGGCTTTTAGTACAAGGAGGGTTGGTGATTATTGCATGACTGCGACAGCCAAGGTTTGCAGAAACAAACAAGCCGGAGGTCACTTAAAACCATGAATTGCACATATCAGCTTTATTATTTTATCACCATTAAAGCAGGGTAATGCTATTCATGACTGTGGTTCTGTTTTTTTAAAACTGAACCCTTTAAAATGTAATGCAAATAGAGATTTTCGTTTGTTATATAGGTATTATGCATTAGCACATTTTTATTTCTTCTGTGACTAAATAATTCCCTCTAAATCAATAATGCTTATGAAAGTGAGACACTTAGATGACACCTGATGAATCTGTACATGTAAAATGCTTTTCCCATAAAACCACAGGTCAGCTTTTAGGTGAAATTTAAACCAGCACATACCCAGTGCACAAGGTCACCTTGTACTGCAGCAGAAAAAAGCAGCCATATCAGGTTAGGGAGGGATCTATCTAGCCCAATATTATGTCTCATTTATTGGTGGCAGCAACTCCAGGAGTGTACCTGTGATTAACATGAGTGAGCTGGAGTTTGCCAGGGTCCTGGACACCTGCTGAAGGAATCAGAAAAAATATAAAGGTGTCAGAAGGTTAGCACAGTTCACTAAGGGCAAAACATGGCTCTCCATGTTGAGCAGTGCAGTTGAGCTCTGCACTGGAGCTGCACCTTGCACTTATCCCCTTCACAGGCACCAGCAGCCACTGCAGCTGCCCACACAGAGCAGCATTACACAGCCAGTTTGGCAAATACTTCTCAAGAGTTGCCAGTAGAGCTTCAAGATAGTAAAGTGAAAACAGAATAGGTAGCCCAGACCAGGTGGTGAAGAGCTTAGGATCCAATTGCAGGGGAGTTGGTCCCTTCAGTCAAGAGCTCTAAAGTGAATGGTATTGCATAGTAGAGAAAAAAAGATCTCATAGGCTTTTAAATCAAAAAGTAGAAACAGGGCCTGATCCCATAGAGCTAGAACAGTACTTAGTTAAGGCCTAGTGAGAGCCTATGTGGATGAATTTCCAACAATCTTTCTCAGCAAGTACTATTCTCAGTACCAATGTTTTAGAGATTTGCTGTTATGTCACATTCAGTAATAATACACACTTATTAGCAAGTTACTAGAGAAGTCTGAGGCCATCCCTTTCCCACACAAAGTACCTTTATTGAAATAGAAGTAGTCTACATAAATTATCCTCCCATAATTTCATGGATTATAAAAGCTACATATAGCATAGTCCATAGCTGATGTCAAGACTTGTTACAAAGTCTGTTTCCAAAGATGAAAGCAAACTGGTTAGCTGTGATTTTTCCCTCCTCTGGCTTCATCGGGTAACATAACATAGACTCTCTGAATCTTCATCTTTCAGCATATGCATATTAATGCTAGATTAAATAAATTATAATAATCCTTTGCCTTCAAACAGCTGACACTGAATAGACATACCTTTGACAGGCTTCAAGATTGCATGTATGACTTACTCCCTATACCCTCCACCAGCTGCATTGCCCTTCTTGTACACATTCCAACACCTCAATGTCTTTCTTGTTGTGAGCGGCCCAGAACCAGACACAGTACACGCAGTGGTGCCTCACCAGTGCCGAGAACCGGGGTACAATCACTGCACTGGTCCCGCAGCCACACTATTGCTGATACAGGCCAGGATGCCATTGGCCTTCTTTGTCACCTGGGCACACTGCTGGCTCATATTGAGTCAGCTGCCAACCAGTAACCCCAGGTTCTTTTCCACTGGACAGTTTTCCAGTTGCTCTTCCCCAGCCTGTAGTGCTGCATGGGGCTCTTGTGGTCCCAAGTGCTGGATCTGGCACTTGTCCTTGTCAAACTTCATACCATTTGCCTCAGCTCGTTGATTCAGCCTGTCCAGATCTCTCTGTAGAGCCTCCAGCAGATCAATGCTCTCACTCAACTGTGATTGTGTTTTGCACCTTTAAACCTCAGGCTTTCCTGCCTTTCAAGGTTGTATTCTCAAATCAGTTTTACTGTGTGTAGGATGATGAAGGGCTGCACATATGATTAGTTAACCAATGATAAGAGTTTACAAGGCATTACCTTAAAGTACTAATATTGTAATATTGTGCAAAGATGCTATCCTGTCTCCTGAATAATGGCTTTTTGTTCCTTATCTCTCCCACAAGGTGATCTGAAGGGAGACCTAAGAGTAAACATTTGGGAAAGAGAGTGTTAGAAGTTTTCTACTCTCATTTCTTGCTTTGCTTATATCCAGAACATTTTTAAAACTGCATTTTTTCCAAATTGCAGTGTTCACACTTCTTTCATAACATATTCTGTTAGCAGCATTTTGCTCCTATGTTAATTTTTATTTTAAATATAAAGAAGGTTCAGTGTGCTATTTCACCACTACTATACAGCAATACATAGTTCATAAAATTCTAGATATTTGGGTCTGAATTTTACTTTAGGGCTTTTTTTTATTTATGAAGTCAATAAAAAGTTCTAGAAAAGGGAATATGTTCAGTTCTTGGCAGTAGTCCTAGTTCTTACATAAGCAATACCTTTTGCTGAAGTTGTCATTACTAATGGGACTTGATTCTGGGTTTACAGTGCTGTGTGAGAATTAAAAGCTGTTATAGATATCATTGCCAAAAAACAAATGGCATCTTTGCATTAAACATTCAATTTCCTAGCCTAGAACAGGAGAAAACAAAGCCAAATAACATAGTTCATTTACAACTTCTTTATTAGAAGGACTCATTTACTTGCTTGGTTCACTCTCATTTTTTTCCATTTGCCTTAAAACTTTCCAGTTTCAACAGGGTTGGAAAGAGACTTTGAAGTCTCCTGAGAACCAGGCTTAAAAGATCTGTGGAAATATTTATTCATCAGTGTCTTGCTAAGTTAATGATAAAGATATATCAGAATAGCAGCTGTTTTGAGAAATAAGGTCTAAACCAGAACTGAGAATGATGTACTCAGCATTTTCTCAAATGGCACATATAATTTTATGCAGATACAAGTATATATTTTCTGAGAATTTTCCATATAATGGAGTTACTCAAAGGTATATGAGATTTTTTTTGCATCGCTTCTGGAATTTCTAGTAGGGAACAGATATTCCTGTTGGTATATTAACAGTATGATTCCAGTAGAATATGATCGAAAGTAAAGTTTATAGACTGTGTACCAATAGTACCCTACAGGGGAGTGGAGTGATTAAAAGGCCAATGAAATGGAAATGTGAAGTGCTGATCTCTAATGTTATCTTAATTGAAATTGCATCTGTTAAAGTCCTGGTACTTCCAGGAACTGACTGCCATACACACTTCACACTTCATATTGTGCAAGTGTAATTTAAAATTTGAGACAAGAGAGTAAAGTTATCACTTCCACCGGAAAAACTGTGAATCATATGTAGATGCAAAAAAACAAATTAAGGTCATGTATTGTCTTTTTGGGTCTCTCTTACTGACGATTAGTCAATTTTATTCACCATACCTCAAACCAGCAAGTGCAGTACATACTCATACATATCTAAAAACAGTTCCATAACACATGGTAGATTCTCTGACCAAAAAACCATCTAGCACCAGATGGCATGGCAGGACACTGTCTAAAATTTTTGTGAACTAAAACTGCAAAGATTTGCTTTGCTGCAAAGAAAGACATGCCTAAACTCCCTCAAGTGAATTCAGGTAAACACATAATTATAAGGTGCTCCTTAGAAAGACAAGTCTTGTTTGAACTATAGCTTGCTTATTTTTGCCAATTTCAGCTTAAGTCTATGCTTATTGAAACAGCAACCTCAGTGTTAACCCACTTATCCAGTTTTGAAACTATGAATTCGAAATTTATATCTCACAAGAGGTTGAGGGTTTTTTTCAGTTTCTAGAGCAATTATATAAGCTTCAACTATTTGTGTTACAGGTTTTGTAGGCTTGCTATTTATTTAGAAAAAAACTCATTTCATGTTTATATTAGTTCCAATATTTTTAATATTTAGAGGGCTTTTCTAGGAAGGAAAAGGAAGAATAAAGGTAACTTTTCTTTCTCAAGACTTTCTTAGGAAAGTTTTGAGGCTCCTTTCAGGTTATCCTTTTGAGAGATTATAGAGGCAGTGTTTAGAAGTCAAATACTGTTGTGTATGTACAACACATGTGCCATGCTGGGCTTATTCCTTAAATGACATAATCAGGCCTTTTTACGCTGCTGTGAGTGCTAAAAGCCACTCAGACATATTGAGTTTGAACATGCCTGAAATGTAAGTAAACATGACTTTGCTGCCTCGGCACATTTCATCAGGTGGTCTTGTGATTGATTTCCATAACTAAATAAAACATTCGCATTGTTAGAAAGTTAATTATACAGGGGGAGTCATTAAATGGGAGGAAGAGCTCTCGCTTGAAATGGTGACTTAGTGAAGCAGACAGATTTGGGAAAGCTGCTCCATACGGCAGAAGTTGTCAACCAGAAGGTCTTCCCACCAACACCGCCAGATTGTGTGAAGGGATGCAGAGGACATGCTTGCTAGCTATGCTTTGAGAAGTGGATCAGAGACTGATATGCTTAATCTACTCTGCATCCACCTCCCCTATGCTTTTTTAAGGATGCACA
>NW_008674135.1:6383-25665 GCF_000695815.1 Acanthisitta chloris
TAGGCAAATTGCTGTTTGGAACTGTTTAGAAGGATTTCTGGTCTGCATTCAGAATGCCATTCCTCTCTCCTCTGTGCTTTTTTTCCCTTCATCCCACCTCAAATGAAATCAGTGATTCATTCACTTTTGTTTCCTCCATATGTCAGGATGTATTAGAAATGGGAGAAATGCTCCGAGAGCATACTCTTTCAGTTCTAGAGTAGGCAGAGGGAAACAAATAGCATTTGCACCTTATTTTCTTCTCTGTATTTGTGAATAAATAGGAAGGTTTGGTCTGTTTCTTCTCTCATCTAGTGATAAGGTCCAGTCACTGAGTCCCAACAGCACAGTTGTTTGAGTGCAGAGCATTCTTTACAGCTACCTAAAACCCTTCTCTATGCAAAATTCAGTAAAATGTTGATCAAACTCCAAGTTGCACTCTCTAAGCATCTGCTTGATGCTAACTTCACCTTATAAATTCTTCTTCATGAGATTTTTACAGTCAGTGGTTACATCAGTATTTGGATATAGTTACCATGCAGAAAATAAGATAAATTAGCTAGACCAAATATTTCCTAAAGGAAAACATATTGAAGTGTATAAAGTATCAATAAAAATCAGTTCAAAGTTAAACAAAGCAGCATTGTAGAAGAAAGGACAACCCTCTTTATTGACAGTAAAAGTGTACCAATCAGCAGCAACAATAAAAATTTTGTCAGCATAATTCTCTTTCACTGAAACAGCAAGGCAGATACTGACCAACTGTCTTAATTGACTCAGGTATTACATTTCCTAACTGTGAACAAAATTGTAGACAAGTGACTCTTGTTTAAAATGTGTATATGTTAAAAAGAAAATGGAGATTTGTATGGCAGAACCAACTACGCTCACAGCTTTATAGATAGATACAACACATTTTTTTTATTAATGGCAAGTTTTAATCTACAAGATTTTGAGTCAAAGCTTCACAGAAGAATCAACCATACTGTTGCCAGAGCTCATTTCTGCATTATATTCTCATGGTTCTGTCTCAGATGGCACAATAGTCATCTAAAAATTCTCATTTCATTAAGGATTAAAGTAACCTTCCCACTCTGACTGAAATAAAAATGGTCCCAGGATCTTGTAGTCTTCATAAGTCTATGTGTTGTGTTTCAGAGGTGATGCATAATGACAGCCTACAAGTAGCCTGTTGCAAATGCTCAGCTGTCAAGATGTCACCTTTTCAGCCACAAAACTGAACTTCAATTGATAATACACCTATACATGCAGATTATTCCAAGTCTTTGTTGCATTTGAGGGGAAGACTGGGCATCAAAGTCACTCAAGCATAATGGTGTCAAACTGTAGATACTCAATAAGCCCTTCCCTAAATGTGAACTGAAAGCATGTTTAACAACTGAGTTATTTTACTTCCCAAATTATCTGTGAGTTATTTAAAAGTTATAATGTATATGTACTAAAACAACCTGTAGGAAAATGAGTCAGCTTCCTTCCAAATGGCTTGGGCTTGAGCTAAGACTCAGTATTCACCAGATGGACTCCAAAAGAAGAAAATACAATCTACCCAAATGCAGTAGCTGGTATTTAGTGCTATCAGCCATTTAATTTCATGCTTCTTTCCCTTCTTCACAAGACTGAGACATTCTAGAGACCAAACACATGGTCCTGTAGCTGGTTCCATGCCAAGTCCCATGTCACTGTGCAGGGATCTGCCTGGATAATATCAACGGGATTTTCAAGATCCAAATCCCTAATCTGGCAACCATTGAAAGACATGGACAGCAGCATCTACAGTATCTCTCTACATCTACACCCTCTTATGTCAAGGATTTTTCAAGACTTCTGTGGTCCTTTCAAATCCCAAAATAAATGCTTAGCTCTTATGAATCTTCTCCCTCTTCTAGCAGCTAAGATGTGCATAAAACTGGATACTTATCTTCATAGTGAAGAATCTTAACCTGGGACCCTGCTGAAAACTACTAATGAAAAATACACTACTCAGCCCTAGTGAAGCTGCATCTGGAGTCCTGTGTCCAATTCTGGCCTTCTCAGTACAGCAAAGGCATGGAGCACCTGAAGTGTGTTCAGCACAGTGCAATAAAATGATTAGGGGGCTGAATGTCTTATGAAGAAAGGCTGATGGATCTGGGCCTGTTAAGGGGACAAGGGGACCTCATCAATCTATGTAAGTGTCTGAATGGATGGTGTCAAGAGGATGGATCCAGGCTTTTGATGGTGCCAAGCAATAGAACAAGAGGCAACAGGCAGAAGCTGATGTACAGAACATTCCACCTGAATATGTGGAAAAACGTTTTTACTGTGTGGGTGACTGTGCACTGAAACAGATTGCCCAGAGAAGATGTGGAGTCTCCCACAAGGGGGATATTCAAAACCATCTGAACACAATCCTGTGCCATGTGCTCTAGGGTGGCCCTGCTTGAGCAGGGAGGTTGGACCAGATGACTCACTGTGGTCCCTTCCAACCTGATCCATTCTGTGATTCTGTGAAAATCTGTTCCCACAGTAGTAGCCAAGAAATCTTTTTCTTTAAATAGATGGCTTAAGCATGGCTGTTAATGAAATAGATGTAGAGCTTTATTTCTCCAAATTCAAGCAACACCAACTGGAAGAGGTCTTCAGCATCACTAATCAAAACCCCAGTTCTGAACTTTGATACAGAAGTTGTTACAAACATGTCCTAATTCATATATGAATCTCCCAGATATCCAGAACAAGGCATGGCTGGAGCACAACAGGAATCTACTTGCTCAGCTACATTGGTTGAAGGCTTCATAGCTCATATATAGATTTATTTTTCCATTTGTAGTGCAATATAATCTGTGTAGTCCGGAGTTAATTTATCCCAGTTAGAGTATGATATATATTTTTATTTCATTTTATTTTAATTAAAAATCCCACAGAGTGACTGAGTGCCTACAAATTCTTGGTTTTATGCAATAGTTTTCTGAAGTCTTTTTGTGAACACTCACTTCATGAAGACATGCAAGTGGAATGCAGAATAAGGCACTCTGAATCACTGACAAAAATTAGATATAATTCCCATTATTAACTCTTTGTTCTTCTCTGTCAGACACTGGAAGATAATTGAAACATGCAGCTTTCCTTACCCAAGTGATTGTCAGAGCTCCCAAACACTGACAATGAAGCTGGGGCAGGAATGTTCTGAATCACAGTACTGAGAATTAACCTGTGCCATTCTCTTTTATCACTTTTCTCCAGAAGAAGCTTTTATTTTGTACAAGTACAGACAGTACAGTAATTATCTGCTATTTACTCTCCACCACATATACCATTGCCAGTTACCAACTTGTCCCAAACTGCCACTGCATAAGCAATGCATTTAGCAAAACATTCAGACTTCAGTAATTAGATTGTCCCTGCAAATCACGAATTTGGCATAAAGTAATCCTAAAATTTTATAAAAATAATATTGTACTCTTTCCTATATTTTTTTCTTTTTAGTTTTTTTAAACTCTTTTGGTGTATTTTTCCTTCTACACTTTGGAGCTCATGGTTCCTCAAACACAACATTTTGAACTTGCTGTCTGTAAAAGAAGGCTTGGTTTCTCTGACTGGGATCCAGAAGTGTAGCTTAAAACCTAGAGGTTCAGTTTATCAGAATTGACATTATCATGCACTAAGTACATCTATGCATTTAGAGAAGTGCACTATTTGTTTCTGTTTCTAGCTCCTAAGAGTATGCTTTGTGTGATAGTGACTAATTGAAGATCAGATGTCACAACATTTCCTAATTTTATTTGTTTTTCTAGCACAGAGGATTATGTTTAAAAGACCCTATTAAAAAAATTAAAATTTTTCTATGATGCAGGGAAAAATAAAACCCCTCGACACTTCTAGAAATGTTATAGAGATATAAATGGAAAAAGGAACATAATTTGTTAAGCAAAGTCATCCCTGGCCTGACTGATTTAATAGATATTAGTCATCCTGTCACATTAAATAGTTCATGTGCTTTATGTATCATGTGATACTGCAGACTTTAAAAGTACAGGAACCTGAATGGAAGTGAAATGGCTTTTTATTTTAACTCAGTTTATATAATAAAGAAGGAAGGAAAAAACAGTGTTCTGATTTGGCATACCCACTGCTGGTAATATTACAAAAAAAAAACAACCCAAAAACAAAAACATAAAAAAAAATCTCACAAAATAAAGCCGGATGTTTCTGTATTACCTGAGGAAGTCCCATCCTGCTGCAAGAGAGTATACCAGCTGCATCAAAACTGATGGAAAGCTTGTAAGATTTCCATCATTTTGCCAATGTCAGTACACTGACATTGGCAACATTTCTTGCATGAGGAAATTAATTGGAATTTGATTCACAGCATTTCTGCTTCCAGTGGTACCACTGGCAAGCTGTTTTGACGGTGCTGGAAAAAGATCCTTTTCATCCTCTTACCTAGCAGAAGATTTAGCTGGAAGTAAAACTAGTCTGTGAGAACTCTCAACTGTCTTCAAAAACTGCAACATCATTTTAGCAAGCTGTACCTGTATTCAGCAGTGGGAATGCCATCCAACAACATGCCCACATAGACTTGAGTATGCCCACTGACATCCCACTGTGAGAGAAATGCACACAGGTTTCAGGTGTCCGCCTGCAAGAGGCACAGGGTTCTCAAGGGCTGTGAGCGCAATCCACAAGTTCACCCTTTGCAACACTGAAGTCATACACACCTTCATGCATTTCAGCCCAAGGTCACGCACTCTGAGCCCTTTTCAAGAAAGAAGAATGCACATTTGCACCAAGAAAGACGATGATTCTCACTGTTCTGTTGAAACATCTTTTGAACCATCAGGCTTTGACCAGCTCTTTGGTCAAGCACTTTTTCAAGTAACACAAGATATGCTCTTGCATCCTAAGAGAGGGTGATTTAGTAAATAGATGTTTACTGACATAGTCTGTGGAAGTTTGGCTTGGCAGTGCTGTAAACCTAGGTTTAGTATGCAAAGTAATTAAAGTCAAACCATGATGACATGATTAATGTTAGCTCAGATACTTAACTCTGAAGAGGAAAAAAAAAAAAGATGTTTTCCATGAAATAGCAGATCTGATCACGTGTTAATACGAGGTGGGGCACGTTCTTTCAGCAAATCTGCTGTGTTCCCAGTCTTACACAGAAGTACCTAGTTGCTCTATCATGTCATGAAGGCATAACATGACAAAATAGAAGGGTCTAAAACTGTTCCGCTGAACTCAGTCAGTTGCACACAGTAAGAGGAATACCTAGAAATTGTGGTTGGACTGAATTGGCTATCCTTTCAATATTCACTAATGAAGTGTTACTTTAATAAATGTAGCCACAGTTCTTTCTGTTTTGAAGGAGACTGAAAATGGAGGTTTGGGTGACAGCTATATTTTTCTTGTACTCATTCAATTATGAGATATGACAGCTTATAAGCAAGAAGTTGTGACAACCTCAGGAAAGGAGGAAACCAGAAAATATTTTTTGGTGTTTTTTTACTTAGCAAGCACACTGAACACTTTTCACAGCCTTGTATCACCTACTAGGGTGAGGTATTGACTCTCTTTAAATTTGTGACTCAGTTCTGTGTATCTGTATTGTTCTTTAGTCAGTTGAATGTAGAGTCAGGAATCAAATGTAAAAGCATAGAAAGACTTGAAAAAATATTATCTTCTAGATGAAAGGGAACTCTATTTGTTGTTATGTAATGCACAAAACCAAGAATTATTGCTTTACAGAGCATATGCTGGACTGTGAATTCTATAAGGTATGTTGAATCAAAATCTGGGTGCCCAATAAAAGGAGGGTGTACTGGAGAAATCTGTGCAGCCCAGTTGTTCCTTTTTGAGGATCATTCCTCTGCATTCTTAAACATGAAATCTGAATTGGGTTGAGATGCAACAGTGAGAAACAGACTGTGTCTGTCTTGAATGATCTTGTGTGAGGCCCTGAACACCGATAACAAGTCTTGGATCTTGAGAGTTTTTTGAGGACTCAGTTTGGGCATAGTCAAAATACTCTTCTGAGGTTTATGGCTTTTCCTTGCATAATATATGTGAACAGTTATAGATATGAGTACTAATGTGGTATATTCAAAAAAATACTGGTATAGATAGCCATTTCTCAGTAGATCTGTGTGAGTGTTGGTTTTGCAGGTTTTATTGTCTTCTGTGTTAGCCATCCCACTTACGAATTCCTGAACCATGAATAGTTGCACACCTATTTCATATGATATGGAAAGTTAGCTAGTGTTAATTCCAGCGATATTTTATGGCAATGTGCAGCAAAATTTCTCTACACTACTTACTGATGGATTTCAATCTGCTTGAGTAGTGGAAATCGCCATCTTAATGTGTGCATTTCAAGAAAATATTTTGCATGCTCATGGAGTTCAATTTTGATCCACTAAGCTGAAGCTCACAAAGCATCTAAAACTACTCAGACACTTCTAGAAAACGGCATGTATTTCTGCTATCTAGACCTCTCAGTTGAAAATGATAGTTGGATACTACATGTGCGGCTCTACCCTGAAGCTGATTTTCCCAGTTAATTATTTCTGAAAACAAAGTAAATGTATTAAAAATCCCACAGGAAAAATAAGATTTTAATTTTTAATCCCTATGTTGGATTTACTGAGCTAGGTCTTAGTGCCATTGGACGAAGAAGTAAGTAGATGTGGGGATTCTGAATTTTAGCAAAGCTTTTGACACTGTCTTGCACAGTATTCTTCTGGACAAAATGTCCATCACACAACTAGACAAATGCATAATACTTTGAGTGAGCAATTGACTCATAAGTTTGGTTTAATGAGTTATAGTGAACACAGTTGCAACAGGCTGGTGGCCAGTCACCAGTAGGGTTCCCCAGTGCTCCACTTTAAGGCCAGTACTCTTTAATATTTTCATTATGTCAGTTTCAATACATCAGTTTTCATAAATGTTCTGGGTGCAGGGACAGAGTGTTCCTTAAATGAGCTTACCAATGATACTAAGCTAGAAGCAGATGTGGACTCCCTCAAGGATAGGGCGGCTTTACAGAGAGATCTGGATAGGCTAGAAAACTGGGCAATCACCAACCATATGAAATTTAGTGAAAGCAAGTGCCAGAATCTCCACCTGGGACAATGTGATTCTGATTATACAAACAAACCAGGGTAGGAGAGTCTGGAAAGCAGTCCTGCAGAAAGATCTGAGCATCTGGGTATCCGGGTTGATGGCAGGTTGAATACAAGTCAAAAGAGTGCCCAGGCAGCCATGAAGGCCAATCATACCCTGGGGTGCATCAGGTACAGTATCACCAGCCAATTGAGGTTGGTGATTGCCCTGCTCTGCTCTGCTCTGCACTGGTGCAGCCTCACCTTGAGTCCTGTGTGCAGGTTTGAGCGCATCAATATAAAGAGGACAACAAATTATTAATGTGCCTGGAAGAGGACAACCAAGATGGTGTAAGGTCTTAAGAGCAGGAGTTAGAAGGAGCAGCTGAGATCACTTGGCTTGTTCTGCTTGGGGAAAAGAAGGCTGAAGGGTAATCCCACCACAGTCTATTCCTTTGTCAAGGTGGGAGGAGCAGATGGAAAGGTGCTGATCTGGTCTCTCTGGTGACCAGCAATAGGATGCATGGAAATGGAACAAAGTTGTGTCAGAGGAAGTTCCGATTGAATATCAGGAAAAAGTTCATTGCTGAGAAGGTGGTTGATCACTGGAACTGGATCCCCAAGGGAGTGCTTGTGGCACCAAGCCTATCAGAGTTCAAGGACCATCTAGATGATTCTCTTACTCCTGTGTTTTAATTTTAGGTAGTCCTGTGAGGAGTAAGGTGTTGGACTGATGATCCATACTTGATTCCAACTTGAGATATTCTATGATTGTATGATTGAAAGAATGACCATAGTAATTAGCCCTAGTTGGGGAACGGCCTGAAAAGAAAATCCCATTTACCAAATAACTGATATTGTCCTTGTACATATGCATACAAATAAACACTGGATTTATGATTATTCTTGAATTCTAGATCATTTAAGCAATTTTGTCTTTGGGATAAGTAATAAATCTTATGACTAGTGAATTTTCCAAATCAAGTGAATTATAACTTACTGCCAAGGAGTTTGGTGAAAATCATGTCACATATTTCAGAACAGAGGTAAATCATCAGCATCCTTTGCTTTGTAGATATCCTTCCAGTTCCACATTCAGGGGCATAATATTCCCCTCAGGATACAAGTGAAATGAATGCATCTTTTGTTTTTCCTCAGTTATTATAGAGATTTTTCATTTATTATTTATTATTTATTTCACACAGCACCTACAGTAGCTTCTGAATAAATGAATTTCAGCTGATATCATGGGTGCCTTCAGCCTTAAGATCCCAAATGATATGGTCTCATTTGGGTTTCTTACAAAACTCTTTGATATTAATGAGCTTTTAATTAGGAATAAAACAGAGACATCACCATGGATAGATGGATTCATGCAGATTCAAGCACTCATTTTTTATTTTATTTTTTAATTAGGGCATCTGGAAATGCTCTAGCAGCAGAAAGCTATTCAGCATTAATTTTATTTAGGGCAAGGACAAGTATGATAATCTCAGAGAGTATTCTTATAGATGGTATAAACATTGTTCTCTTTTAAAAACATTTGAACTTAAGTGCATTTTTGTAAGTGCTAGTATCCATGAACATAGAACTGGTTAAAATTATTTATTGTACTGGGTTTTGATAGACTATTACATTTTTAATGAAATATAACTTTGTAGAAAATCTCTTAAGAGAAAAAATAATTTATTGAAAAACAGTTTTCAATGAAAGTTAAAATCAATTCAAGAGAAAAATTCTTTTGATTTTTGGAGAGTTGCACTGTATGTCTATAGGCTCAGGTAGAAACTATAAGCCAAATCTCCATCTTTGAGCTGAAGTCTGTAGAGCTAAGCCAGGAAGAAAACTCCTGCAAATACTATGTGAATGTGGTTTAGTTTTACTACTCAACTTGTAGAGGGAAGTACAGCGGTGCTATAAAGAACTGTTACAGACCTTCCAGGAGACAGTAAGTCAGTAGATTTGCTTGTAATGGATGCAAAAGAAACTGGACAATGCAGCAGTTACAGTGCTTGTAACTTTGCATCAGCTTATTGCTGTCAGGATTTAAGGGTCTTCTGACTGATATCAACCCCTCAGAATCACAAGTAGATCAGGACAACTGTAGGACAATGCATCACTCACTGCAAGTGTGATATGTCAATTTCCCCAGAAAGCATCAGGATTACATAGACATAGACCATCTTCCCATGGAAAAGGAAGAGAGAATAAAAAATATTTCTGGCCTGTCTTAAAAACTATACATAATTACCCTTGTAACTAGTTAACTAATGTTAGTGCAGTAGGGCAGCTGAGTAAACCCAATATGGAAAGCTGCGCTTTCTAATCCCCTTACTGTGATTAACCAGGAAAATAAGTCTGTTAGGGATATGTGTAAGTATTAGTTGCCTTTTTGCTAATAACGAAAGGAAATATTTATCAAATCTATACTAATTCAATAATAATACTAATTCAGAAATAGCAGAGGCTCTGTTTTATACAAAAAATGCCTTCATCAGGTCTGACACTGACTGAATGCAGATTTCCAGTAAGTGCTTCTCATTTCCAAATAAATATATAAATGTTTAAATGACAAGTTACAAAAGTATTAGGACAACAGACTCCATTGGCAGGGTTCAGAAAGTTGCTGGTGATACTCTAGCAAATGTGGATACAGATTTCAAGCAAATAGGTGACAGCAAATTTTCAGAAGAGTAGGTTTCAAGTATAATGGGTAGTTTGTGACTATGTTAATTGGAAGCTACCTACTGCACTGCTGTTGCACCAAGAGCTGTGCAATGGGCCAGGCTCAAATCAGGGGCTTAATAATGACTCTGATCCAGCTCAAAAAAAATAATAAATCTGACTAACAATTTTCATCAAGTTTGTGTCGTCCATATTCTGTGTTTTTCTCTCCCTTTTTCTCTCAACATGTTGACTTAGTTCACCTCATACTGACACCAGCAGATATCTGGAGTAGCATTCATGAAGTACGGGTATGAATAAAGCAGAGATTAATGGTTGTGTCTTGTTCACCTGTCAACATGTCAGGTCTTATTTCAGAATGTCCTACCTTGACCCTTCTGCAGGCTGATTATAAGTCTAAATATATTTTAAGAATGCCTTTAGCAAACAGGAAGTCTCCAAGGCAGTTCTCTATTTTCTTTTTCTCTCAAATGTATACACTATGATCAACTCTATTTTAATTCAAAGTGAAGTAGTTTTGTGCAGCTCTTTTTCAGGTATCTTTCTTATCTGAGCCATGAAGTGACTACAGTTAGGCCTATCATAGAGTTTCTTCACACATAACCCATTAGTGTTGACCAATGAGCTGAAATTATTGTTTCTTTCCTTTGTGCCACCCCAAGTCCTGGCTGCAATTTTCTGCTGGTAACCACTCTGAATTTAAAAGCTTTGTATCAACAGAGGGCCTCCTGACAAGGACTAAGAAATGTACTTATTCTCTTTTCTGTATTTATAATGTTCCAAATATAATGCTGCAGCTCCTGTGCTGTATCTCCACACTCTGACTTCTGCAGTCTAGAAAGAGCAGCAGCAGCTAGGTCAGCAATTTACTGTCAGGTGATGGTCTGAATCCTGGCATGTGATAGCATGAAGACAGTCCCCAGAGAATATACTCCTTGTTTTGTCTGATAGGGTTTTGGTGAAAGATATGAGTAGAACTGCTGCAAACATGCTTATTGAGGTGTAATAAACTCAAACAGTTGATGGGTTTCTATTTACCTTGTATTAGCCAGATAAATGGCACTGAAATTATGTGTTGCATCTTCACTAAGCATATCTTGTCTCCTCACTATGACACGTGCCATACCCACATACTTTAGAGATTCTTCTCTTAGCACAAAAGAAAATTTAGATTTCCCATTTAATTCAATTTGTAGCTATTTTCAAATACTTATTTATAAACTTTAAACTATATCTACATCCAGCTAAAACAGATTAACGTTAACCTTTAAGATGCATTAGTTTTTTTCAGATGTACTTAACTAAAAATGTTTCTTAAATATATAGGCTCTTAAACATTCAGAGCTTTTTGGCTAAACAGCCTTTAAATTATGTTATAAATCAACAACAGCACTTTTAGTTCTAATTAAATGATCTCTTATCTTTCCTGTGCACAAGCTGTGTACCCATGTCTTAGCCTCTGCATACCATGATTTGTCACCAGGCTTTGTGCTGCTCTTGTAAAAAAAATGTTGGGACCCAAGTCAGTAGATTAAAATTGTTTGAAACCATCCTTGGTAACAGCTACCACAGGATTGTGGTCAGCATTAAAATGAAGTCTAACAGACCCACACCCTCTGAAGGAGCATGAAGTTTTGTTTTCCCTTTTATCCTGTTCAGTATTTACATAGACCTCCAGGAAAAAATGTTCTCAACTGCCTTCATTGTACAGATGGCACATTAATCTACTTCTAATAGCATATGAGGTCATTGTCACCTAGCTTTCATGTATGGGTAAGCTAACATACAAAACTTTTTGGTACCAAAGCTAACGAAAATGAAACAATGCTAATGGACAGAAGTCTGCAAAACATATTGTTAAATTTACCAGCTAATGTCTCTGTTCAGAAAAGGTGAAAGCCAGAATATTATTGGAACAGTTCATTTATTTCTGAGAGCCATACAGATCTCTGGATTTTAACGTGCAGGTATTTGAAGAAAGCATCTGTCTATAACATGCTGTATCAATTACAATTTCCTAATGTAACTTGCAGCTTCCTAAATGGATTGTTAAAGTGGGATTCAAATATGCTTGAGTGTACTAGCCCTCAAAATTCTGCTACTGGTCCAGATTTAATGCAGCTTCCTTTTTTTGCCAGTAGCTTTCTATCACTGAAATCTTCAGTCACTGAAGATGAGGAGTAACTGGATGTTAGAATTAAAACTTCAGAGGAAATTTCATCCCTGTTTTACAGCATAAGAGATACTGTCCAGGGCACAGAGGTGTCATTTTTGCTGCTATGCCCATTCAGTTTTAGAAGAAAGACTGTTTCTTTCAAGATGAAGAAAGATAACCTTTTAATGTAGAGCTAATGTTGGCAAAAAGCTTCACTTTAATCAATCAGTTGGCCTTCCTACTGATTTAGTTTTCAGATAATTTATTCAGACTTCATTAATTACACCAGATATGAATAGCAAATACAGCCTTTAACACTTTTACATCTTCTTGTCAGTGCCCTGTTCATAGTGGCAGAGAGGTCTAAGGTTCACCTGCCTAGACACGCTATGAAATTCAAGGTTCGTAGTGAAGTAATGAATTAGGATTGAAGGAGATTTTTAGTTTTATGACAGCTGTATTCCCCAAGAATAATGACTTTAGCTCATTGTTGTCATATGATTTTCCTTTCTGTATTGAACTTCACCTTTCTTCCCCTGTGATAAGTTTTTCTCAGTATCTGGAACACTAAAATCTTGCAAGAATCACCAGTGCAACAGAGCTTGATGGAATTTTTCTTAGTAACAATTGGGATTAAAGCAACTTAATAAAAATGTGGAGTCTTGTGTAATATGTGTGGTTTTTGAAGTCACATATCACTCAGTGGACTACCATTCATAGATACTTAACACCACGTCTAGGTATGGAGTTTAACTAGAACAGCTGGGTGCACTTCCAATACTGAACAGTCCCAACAAAATGCAGTACAAACTATGTAGCAGCTGCTCTGTTTTCAGAGATATAATTCTCTACCTTTCTTCATTATTGCATTATCATATTTAGGTACATCAGCCCATCTATTGTCATGGTAATTGTGCTATTCTTGACTTTGCCACTGAATAACTACCTCTTAGTGACATCACTATTCACTAGTAAAAGAGGAATACTATTTTCTAGAGCTGAGTGAACAACTTTGCAAAACAAAATTCATAGAGCTGTACCTTTCAAAAATTTGCTTCTGCATTCAGAAGGAATAGATGGTGGAAAGATCTGTTATTCACAGTAGTTCATTAATTTATTCAACTAAGAATTCTTTTTTCAAAAACTGTTTCTATGTAAATATTTGCAATTTTTATGAAGTAGTTAATTGTGTGGGTATGATAGTAGTGTCACCCGCTTCCCATTTCTGTATCATTTCTTTTATAATTGGATACTGGTCTGGGTATCAGCCTTTTCTGCTGAAAACAAATGCAGCTTGACTGTAGATTCTTAGCTGATGCTAGCCCATGAAGTTTTTACTGACAACTTAGTAGCAGAGAATGATGCTATGACTGCAGAATAATTGAATCAGAACTTTGTTTCTAATTCAGTGAATTGGCAGACTAGTAGTTGATGTTGCTGCTGCTGCTGTTACTCAAGGTTTCTTACAAGCTATTAATTGTTGGAATGCAGATAGACAGCTATTTAATGTTTTGCAATCTGTTTAAATGCTGAAATGTTTAAGAGATCAATAAAGGGAGGGAGAGCAAAATCTCTGCATAAGCAAAAAGGCTTGATCAAAGAAGAAGGGAAGGTAGAACACCAAAGTTCATTTGAATAATTTTTGAGATGCTCTGATTTAAATAAAAATATTCTTTTTGAGAGTGTATGGGCAGGCTTGACTTAGTCTGCCATAGTGCTTGGGATCAATACAGTAAGCTTAGACAATCTGCAGGCACAACATCTGGTAAAGCAATGCCTTTGCTACAAATTGGCTCTTACACTGAAAGAACACATAGTGGAAATGTCCAAATTGCAACAGGCACTTGAGACATAAACTGTGAATAAAAACCTTCCCAAACCACACTGAGCTGGGCAAAAGTTTGCACCACACAGGTTAAATTTTCAGTAGTTTTAACTGCTCATATTCAGTTATCTGTCTCCTCAGAACAGAAGCAAAGGTGGTTTATTGCAAAGACTTGAACAATGGCTTTGACTTACTGCTTGATGAAGTGTGACAGACAATGACAGCAATGCAAAAGACAGGAACATTTATATTCCCCAGTAGCTGTTCCCTGCTCTAAAATATATAAATGCAAAAAATCAGCATTCATAGAAGAAAGAAACAATCTTATACAGTCAGAACAATTTACTATCCCTAATCAAAGGCTCATAAAAATATCCATCAGGAGGGACTGTACACCATGAAAGGGATCCATATTGGAGCAGTTCATTAAGAACTGCAGCCCATGGGTAGCAGGGCGGGACCTACATTGGAGAAATTCATCAAGAACCCTCTTCTGTGGGAGGTAGCCCATGCTGGAGAGATGAAGAGTTTGAATATTCCTCCCCATGCGGAGAAAGAAGTGATAGAGACAACATATGATTAACCGACCACAGGTCTCATTTCCCAAAACATTGCACCTCTGCAGGGAGAAGGGAGAGAAATGGGGAGTCAAGTCAAGCCTAGGTAAAAGGGAGGGGTGGGAGGAAAGTGTTTGAAGATTTGGATTTGTCTCTCATTGTCTTACTCTGATTTGCTTGGTAATAAACTAATTTCCCAAATCTGCTTTGCCCACAATGGTAACCAACGAGTGATCTCTCCCTGTCCTTGTCTCAACCCATGAGCTTTTCATTATATTTCTCCTATCCTGTCCAGTTGAGGAGAGGGATGATACAACAGCTTTGGTGGGCATCTGATGTCCAACCCAGGTCAATCCAGCACACACACCTTTAACATACCTGCTTCTCAGGATTGGCTGGTAGCATTTAAGTGAATAATCAGTGTAAGTCAAATACCTATCATGCAATGTTTAGTCCTAGAACATTTATTTAATACAGTACAGTTTTGTACATGGAATCTTGGAAGAAAATTTATTAAGTGACCTCAACATCAGGCAAAATTGTCATATCTGATATGATCCACTGGATATTTTTTGTTGTTTGAAAGGCTGTGAAAAGGGGAGAGAAAGGTGAGATCAAACTATCAAGTCAGACCATCATTTTATGTTAATGCAGCTAATGATAGCAACAGATCCTATTACTCTTGGTTTTCTCTGCCTAAAGCCATGTACTGTACACTGGGGCATCAGACTGGACAAGGAAATTCAAAATTAGTCAGAGGGAGAAGTGACATAATATGTAACATATTTGCATGGTTTGACACATTCCTATCTGTGATACTCCAAATTGCACTGCATTCTAAGGGAGCATTGGGTTGCTTCATTATTACTATTACCACCACCATCATCATCATCTTCATTATCATTATTAATAATAATGATGATGATGTTGTTATTATTAATAATAATGATTTTTCAATGTAAAAGCTTAAGGACACTGTAAAGCATTTATGGGAAGATTCAAAGCTGCAGAACTTTGTGCAAACTGATTTGCATTTCAAAGCAGTAGAGATGGTTGTTTTGGGTGAGATCACACAGAACTACTAACTTTAATGAGCTTTCGTAATTGCTTAGCTGAACTTTGACTGAGGTCCTTCTTTGAAAAAGAGCATCAGCTAACAGTAACTTGACTCTTGAATTAAGAAAAAGAGCCAGAGAAAGACAAAAAGGAGGCAATTAGTTAATTTATTTGATTTTTTAATGAGGAATTCCTTTATATATTGCATTTCCCAGAGTCTATCAAACCATGGTACATACCCCAGAAAGGATGGGAAAACAATATAACATGATTTCATTCACTTTCAAGCATAGAAAAACTGTCAGTTCATAACGATTTATTATGGTTTTTTGAATTTTCACGCTAACAAACTGTAATTTTAGAGAAGTACTCTGTAGTGCAAAGCATACTACAATCACAGAGCAGTTAAGACTAGATGTTTATGTAACATCTATAGGTATATATATATATACTTGTATGCATGCACTTTACTTTCTTGTATGTATCACAGTGAAGAAAGAGATGCAAAGAAGGACAATGAGGTAATCCTGCAGATGTTTAGAGGAAATTCCTATACAGGCAAAGGATAAAGTATGTAGTGTTGGTTGTTTAAGCAGGAACAAGAGGTATCCTGTTGTCCTGAGTTGCAGTGTGGGGGTATCCATGGTATGTATTCTATTATCATCTCCCCAAGCTGTTAAAGCAGGTGGGGCAGTGATCGTTACCACCTTGTCCCTCTCCCAGGGCAATCCTGATGGCTCCCTCAGGGGGCTGTCTCTGGTTAACGAGCTGTCAAGGACCCATGCAGGACACATCCTCCCAGTGATCCTCATCGCCTTGTCCCATGGTGAGGTGACTCACCCCAGGGGTGGGGAGCCAAACATGCTCACAGGGTGGGGTTTGGACCAGCACAGAGCCCTTTGCCTGCTGGATTCCCAGAGGACAAGAGCTGCTGCTGGACCTTCAGGAGAGGAGCAGATCTGCGGGATCACTGCTCCAGCAAAGCCATTGCTCCAGGAGGACTGCAGCACCATGTAATCAGACTACTACTACACCCTGACTGACAGGCTGTCAGGTTACTTTCTGACTCTGTCAGGTTATTTTCTGACTTTCAGGTTATTTTTTTTGTACTGTTGCATTTGTGTTGTTTTGCTGTGTTGTTCATATTAAATTGTACTTCTGACTCAGAGTCTCTCTCCGGTTTGCTTTTTCAAACCAGCACACATGTTGAACAGTTAAACTACTAGCTCAGCACAGTGCCAGTGAAGTCACCAATTAATTAATATCCCATAAGTCTAAAGAAATTTGGGAAATAATTTTTTAACTGCAAGAAAGCATCTTGCAATGAATGACATCTTTTAATGGCATAATTTCACTCTGATTTTTTAAACAGTAGCATTTTTATTAACAGATGTATAATAAGAATTAATGTTGATCACACTGACATGAAATATACTTTAGGGATGAAGATGCATCCTTTCAAAAACGTTCTTAGAGAGCACAAGGGAGGCCCTGCTAGTCCAGCTGGGACTGGACATGTCCTGAAAATACCACTTTACATTCATTAAATTCAAATTGAACTACATGCAATAGATGGTCAAAGTTCACCCTAGGCTTCTCCCAACATCCACTTTGTCCTGCAAAGAGTCAGAAATTTTTAAGTTGTGCATATTTCATTTGCTAGACCTTTTTACCTTTTGTTTATTATTTGTACAATGAGATAAGGTTACATATTTTGCATTATGAAGATTAAGTCATTTTTGCATGAAACAGTTCAAAGCTAAGGGTGTAATCACAGATCTAGTTAGCAGGAAGCATGACAGTATCATCTGGGTCAATGTAAATTGAAATAATACATTTAATATATGTTTTCTTCTAACCGTGATCTTTGTCTTCTAACTTGACATTTAATATAATTTATTATTTTTCCTTCTTGATGTATAATTCACTACATCTTCTATCTCAGTCCTGATTCTTTCTTGCTTGCTTGCAAGTGCGTACACACATATGCACACCCCCTTACAGATACATGCGTTTCCAGCTTCATATCTGTGCACATGCCTTTGCAGAAGACTACTGTTAATGTGTGAAGTGCTTTATTAACGCTGCTTTTCTTTATTCCAGCCACAGTTAAAAAAGTCCTTTTATCATCTTTTATACTGTCTGTCTTCTACTTTATACTCCTCAGAAGTTTTACTTATCAGGTAGATTGGACAGCTGCAAAAAGCATTTCATATTTTTGCCATCTAAAATGAACGCTCCAGGGGTACTTGTCTTTCAGTGAACCTGTTTACTTTGTGCTTCATACATTAGGCGGCTAAGGTAGGAAATGAAATCCCTGTGTGCTAGCAGTATCAGTATGAAAGCATTAACCTCACAGACTGAGCTCTGAAAGTAATGATCAGAGCACCCAATAGCCTCTCTGATCTGAATTCATTGCAAACACCTAACTCACAGACCCCTATAGATTTCCAGTTTTAACTTAGTGCCTAATGAAGTGAAGTTTATGTCTGAGAACCTTTTTCACAGCTGGACATAGCTAGCAATAGTTACTTGCGAGACTACAACTTAAGGGGGAAACTAAATCTCAGCATGCTGTCCTTCTAGGACAAAGTTGAAATGTACTTTTATAGGTAATATAATATAGAATAGTCTTCATCCAGGACTCCAGACTGCATGTCAAAACCAGCATGTAATTTGCCTTATAAGTCTCTGCATAGAAGTGTCAGAATGGAAATACAAAGCCATATCAGTCAAGAGTGAGAGTCTTCCACAGAGTTAGGAGTAATATGCGCACCATTCATTTATGGTAAGCCAAAGAACGCAATTTGTATGCAGCCCCAAGATAAATTCTTGTTCCCTCAGTTTTGAACAGTCAATAAATGACAGCTGTTTATTTCTTAGTCCAGTTACAATAATGCTAATGCTTGCAATCCAAACCACACAGTTTATGTTGAGATTTGTTAATGATACAATAAGATCAAAAGGCCCAAATAGCTGCTCTTTTTCTTGCATCATGAATCTCCACAGTTTTGATCATCCACAGTCTGAGAGGGCAAACCTCCTCTGTGAGGCAGGATGATTTGGTGAGTTACCACATTCCAAGATGTGTTCCAGGGTCATGTGATGCTGCTGCAGCAGTTACTGGTGGGAATTTCTTCTTCATCAGTCTGCAATTTCCTCAGTATTGTTTTAATATGCTTCAAACAGCTTATTTGCTAAAATAACTATCTGATTGCATTGTCAATTTAGTTATAACATGTTCATTTAAATGTATTTATCCTTTTCTGTGTACAGGAGGGTTTCTTTGATGTTACAATGCATATGACAGCACATAGACAAACAAAACTTGACTCAAATTTAAGTTGCAAACTTAAGCACTAGATGGCAAAAGATTCTCAAAGCCCAATGACACTAATAAGGCAATAGATGCTTGGACATTGGGTAATTTCGTCATTATGGGTAGGACTAGATGGGCAACAGTCATCTGTTCACATCTGAGAGGTAGTTACCACTAGGAGTTACATAAGTACAACTAAAATGAAGCCAGCAGTGTGCCCTAGCAGCTGAGAAAGCCAATCAAATCCTGGGCTGCATCACAAAGAATATGGCTAGCAGGTCAAAAGAGAGGATTCTTCCCATCTACTCAGCTCTCGTGAGACCCCACCTGGAATACTGCATGCAGTTCTGGTGTCCTCAACATAAGAAGGACATGACACTGTTGGAGCAAGTCCAGAGGAGGGCCACGAAGTTGATAAGAGGACTGAAGCATCTCCTGTATGAGGACAGGCTGAGGAACTTGGGGCTGTTCAGCCTGGAGAAGAGAAGACTGCATGGAGACCTGAGAGCAACTTTTCGATATTTGTATGGCCTACAAGGGAGCCAAAGAGGGACTCTTTGTTAGGAACTGCAATGATAGGACAAGGCGTAATATGTTCAAACTGAA